>NC_142794.1:106007306-106199806 GCF_049724085.1 Artemia sp. Qi Xiang Cuo | reverse complement strand
ATATATTAGTGGATAGCTTTTAGCCAAATGATTTTCATAAAGATTTTGCAAACACATTTTCTTGCATTTTGAAAGATTTCAAAAGATAATATAATTTTGCAAGAAAACAATAAGTTCTCTCTGAAATATTCAAACAGCCTAATCCACCAAGGTCTCCCCATGTTCCTGGGACATCCTCTACATCACAATTCCAAGATATAAAGCAAAAGTTGATAAATGTTGTTCAAAGGATTGTTACAATTGCCTCTTATTGAGAACATATAAAAGTTGTAAAAAAAATTTTAACTTTTTTTTATCACAAAGATGAAATCACGCGTGACTTCTAGACGAATCTTCAATTGAACCAAAAAACAATGTAGACTTTAGCTTTAGTTCTAATGTATAACGGCTCTTTCTTTACCCAATACGAAAAAGAGAGGAGAGAAGAGAAAAAAAGAGAGAGAGAGAGAGAGAGAGAGAGAGAGAGAGAGAGAGAGAGAGAGAGAGAGAGAGAGAGAGAGAGAGAGAGAGAGAGAGAGAGAGAGAGTTACTAGTCCTTAGAAACGGCTATAAAAGTGCTTTAATAGGCTGCAATTTTGCAATTGTTTCCCTCTCCCCCTTTCTGTTCAGTGATCCATATTTTAAGATGTATCAATATAAAATTCCAGAAGTGAGATTCTCTGTTTCTTTTTCACATATTAGGACTTAAACTCGTTAATTTTTTACTATAATATCAACTGTTATGGAACTGGGTCAACTTTTTTTCTTTTATTTGTAACATGAACATCTGTCAAATACAAACTATCCAATGGCTCTCTACCGTCTTTTCTTTTTTCATTACTTTTCTCTAATTTTGTTTTCCTGGGCTATTAGTCGATGTAGTTTGAAGTATTTAAATAAATTTAGACCAATAACAGAGCAATACAAAAAAAATACATGAATTCAATTGCTCTTTAACCCCTCCCCCTTCCCTTCCAAGCTCAAGTTGAAATTAACATTTCAGTGTCTAGTATTTTTTTTTATTTCTCAGTATTCTAAACTAGTAACTTCAGCCGATTGAAAAGCTTTATTGAAGGCCCTATCCTCGTATAATGTGCCAGATAATCACATCAATGTGATTAGTGCTATGTGTGAGAACAATGCTGTTGAGGTAGGGAGTGAGTTTAGCAGCTGTGTTGAACCAAGAGTTTGGCAAGGTTTTGCCCTATCCCGGGTTATATGCAATAGTTTGATGGACTTAAACATGACAAAGGCTACAGGAGAGCATGGAATCGAATGGGTAGGTATAACCCTCCTAGACTTAGATTATGCAGAAGATATGAGTATTTTAGATGACAATATTAGCAAAATGAGTGAATTTTTCGAGGCTTTGAGAGTTCGGATGCAAGAATGGGTTTAGAATTAACGTTAAGATGATAAAGTTACTTAGACTAGGAATAAATGAAGGGGAATATTGATTTTAGGATAACGAGACGATCGATAAAATAGATAGCTTCACTTACCTGGGTAGTATTATTTGTAAAGATGAATGTAGTGAAGATGTAAAACGTAGAACAACCACGGTCCTGGGTGCTTTTTTTCACAAGATTAAGAAAAAGTTTCCAAAGCAAGACAGCATATCGAAAGCTACGGTAATGACAGTTCTCAAGTAGGGCCCGGAACCGCAAGAGCTCCGAAAGGCAGAGGATGGTTTGTCAAATATTTTAAAGAGTGTTTATCTTAGGATAATTTTAGCTACCCGTTTGCCAAAACAGGGCTCTTCGGCCATCTTTTTGGGGCCAAACGAAAAGCAGGTCGGCCCCAAACCATGTGAGAAGAGGCCACAAGGAAAGATTTAAAGAAAATTAAAGCTTCATCTGAAAGCTAAAGAGTGAAGCTTTCAATATATTGAGGGTAGAGGAGGAGCTTGCGCAGCTGTGCTGCCCTCAGGCGGCTTCAGGTTGCAGTGAGTTTTTAGCAGTAGTAGCAGTTATCCAGTAGCTGACAATGCGTAGGTTTTGTTGAAAGCTACGGTTTCTGGAAATTCTTACAAAATACACGGTAAAAAATTATAATTCTTGGTAAAGAATCAGTACAGCATTTTTTTTCTTCAAAGATAATAGTGGGAATGGTGCGACTGTGAATGGTGGCTATTACCACTCATAATTGGGTGCTGTTACGGTGCAAAATTTTATTAAATCATAAAAATTTAAATAATAATTACACACCCAATATTTTCTTTTATCACCGCTAGGTTTGATGTCTATTTCCGTAAAATCATCCCTAGATACGATGGAACTTATAAAAGAAACCTCTCATTTTTGCAATCTCTTATGCGTCAGATTTTACGAAATAAAATTTGATTTGAACAAGTGAGTACTCAAAATGCAAAAATGCTTAATAAATACACTTTAAAAAGTGAGCTCGAACAAAAAAAAAATGTCGATTTTTCTTTATTTTATCAAAAAAAAAAAAAAAAAAAAAAAAAAAAAAAAAAAAAAGAGCTAAAATAAAACACTTTCAATAAAGAAGTTGGAAGGTGGACCTTCTCAAACCGAGTAGTCAAGGAATGGAACAAACTCCCCCAAGAAGTGGTTATGGCTGAATCTACCAACTCTTTCAAGAATAGTATTGTCACTTTTTTTAGTGAAAGTGATTTTTAATAGAAGCGAAAGCCTTTTTATTGCAGTATATTATTATTATTATTAAAAAAAAAGAATAAGAGAAGCACAAACCTGGAATAGGGAACTAGCATAAAGTAGGGTTCCATCGCCACCCAAGCAGGCTATAAAGTCAATTTTGTCTGTTAAGTCGTCTTTGCCTTCTTTGAATGACATCAGCTTGTCTTTGATGGAAAGAAACGCACCATGCCCTTTCAGAAGAGGTTCTTCTAAAACACTACTTTCTACGAATACAACCATATGCTTCTCCTAAAAAAATAAAATCCTAGAATTAGTAGAAAACTTCAAGTTATTGTTAAATCAGGGATTGCACAATTACCAGAAAGTTTTAAAATCCCGAGTAGCGCCGCATAATTATCAATAATTTTCAATATTAATTTCAATAAATACTACCATATCCTTCTCATAAAAACAAAGTATAGAATTAGGATTTAACATCAAGTTATGATTAAATGAGGGCGTGTTGAATTATCAATAAAGTTTTGTCTTCATTGGGGCTTTTCTCGGCGAAACCTGCCCACATTTTTTCATGCACGTTTTCATGTAGCTCCATTTGCACGTTTTAAGGCTCAAAAGGCAAATTAAGTTCATGTTGTTTTTTTTTTTTTTTTTCACGAAAAGTTGAGTCCGGCTTATCACAAAAGCTATTTTCACTCGATTGACTTTGTTTGAAACAGCCATAATGAGGACAAAGGTTAAGTTTTAAAACCTCCTACTAGGGATTGTGGGATTATCAGTAATTTCCAAAGCTAATTTACACAAATACAAAGATACGCTTCTCCTAAGAAAGAAAGTCGAATTGGAATCAGAGACTCTAGTAGAAACAGAAGTCTTAGGTAATTTTAATCAGGGATTATAGAATTATCATTGTTTTCAACGCTACTTTCAACAAAAACAAGCATACACTTCGTCTGAATTTTTCTTTTTATAGAATTAGAAGTTTAGCATCAGGTTAGTGTAGAATTACGGACTGTAGAATTATTGGTATATTTTAGTAATGTTAATAAGGGATTGCACAGCAATCAGAAATTTTCACCACTCCTGTGGCAGAATAATGACTCAAAATGAAATCATAAAATTGGTAATCTAATTTCGAGTTGTTGTAGAATGTGTTTTTTTAAACTTTCTTCCTTAAATATAAATAATAATGAACTTATACTTCATTTGATTTTTTCAAAGAGTTCGTGGTAAAGAACTGTAAGTAAGAAGCGACTCGGCTAAATAGTAACCGAAACTAAAAAAAACTAAATTTTGATGTCAATAGATACAACTAGACCCCGGCACCGTGGTGGCGGGCCCAAAAAAAGCGCGCCGCCGCCGCGCCTCCGGTAAGATGTCGGCGGTGCGCCACCGGCGCGATCAATTTTGACCGCGAACATTATTGTTTTCATAAGTCTTTCTCAAATCACAGCTTAAATTTAAAACAGATTCGAGCCTATTCATGAGTTCAAAACTTCACAAGTCGCTGGCTGGAAACTGGTCTTCTTCGTTATTCATGAAGAGAAGTAGAAATCTGGTAGAAACGAAATGGCTGTGGCGTTTCAGAACCCTTGCATAATAGTTGAAGTATATATTAGCTATGTATTCTTAACATAAATAATTATCAAAATTAGGAGTTTTTTTTTTCATCGAGCATTACTGCATACAAAACTTCAAATACCGTATCACAAATTATCTGGGTAAAAATTATTCGTCAATTATCTGGGTAAAAACTGTGAATATAAGTTTGAACTTATAAGCTTAATTTTTTCATAATGCCCTTTGCCTATATCTGTTTTGTCACCTTTAAAACAGTCGAAATGGGCGACTTTGATATCGATAGGTTTTGTTTTTGTTTTTTTTGCTCTTTTGGATTCCTAAAAAGCCCTCCTTGTATTAAATTAAATAAAAAAAAAAAAGTTTTTTTGACTGAAAGTAAGGAGCGACATTAAAACTTAAAACGAACAGAAATTATTCCGTATATGAAAGAGGCTGTCCCCTCCTCAACGCCTCGCTCTTTAAAATAAAGTTGTTCGTTGTTTAAAAAAAAATAGAATTGTGAGAAGGTCAAACTTTTGCGTAATGAGCGAGGCGTTGAGGAGGGGACAGCCTCTTTCACATACGGAATCATTTATGTTTATTTTAAGTTTTAATGTTGTTTCTTGGTTTCAGTTAAAAAAAACTTGCTTGTTATTTTTATTTAATTTTTGAACGTTTTTGAATAAATACAGGTTTTGATCTTGGCTCACCGTACATGAATAATTAAAACAAAATTTGCATATTAATTTACTTTTATTTGGTTAAATGGCTTTCTCGAAACTTGTTTAATTTTATTTACGAACGTTTTTATTAATAATAAATATACGTAACTTACGAATTAACTTACGTAACAAACTTATATATTCATATATTTTTAATACGTATATTATGGGGTTCACCCTCTAGTTAATACCTTGCTCTTTAAGCTAAAGTTCGAATTTTGTTCCAATTTTTTAAAAATGACCGCTTAATCATAGAGGCCGTTCATTAGAATAAATAACTCTTATGAAAGTACTAAAAAAATATTTGGCTTAAAGAGCGAATTATTGACTACGGGGTCAACCCAATCATATATGTAATATTTTCTGTTCGTTTAAAGTTTTGATGTTGCTGCTGTCGCAGTTGAAAAATTTGTTTTTTTATATTTATTTTCTGATCTTTTTTTAAATAATGCTGGGAAGTCCGGCTTCATAGCAATATCCCTTCCCCCAAGAAAACTTCCTTCATGGAAAGATCCTCCCACATAACCCCCGACCCACCCACCCACCCACCCCCACTACTAGGAAAAATCTCCCCTGAAAACGTCTGTATACTTCCCAATAACCAATACTATATGTTATCATTGGGTAAAGCTCATAACTTTCATCCTTTCCTCCGGGAGCCTCGGGGTATTAAGTCATCCTAAAAGAAATGTTTATAATATTTTCGAGAAATCTGAACAGAATGGGCATCTCAAAATTTTGATTGGGTGACTTTGGGAAAAAATGAGCGTGAGAGGGGGCTTAGTTGCCCTCCATTTCTTTGGTAACTTAAAAAGAGCACTAGAACTTTTAATTTCCATTCCAATGAGCCCTACCACGATATTATAGCACCAGTGGGTCGATACTATCACCCCTGGAAAAAAAAAACAAAAAAAAAACAACAACAACAAATAAACACGCACCCGTGATCTTTCTTCTGGCAAAAAATGCACAATTCCACATTTTTGTAAATAGGAGCTTGAAGTAGGGTTATCTGAAAATGGTGATTTTCATTAAGATTCTATAACTTTTAGGGGGTCTTTCCCCCTTTTTTCGAAAATCAGCCAAATATTTTCAGGCGCGTAACTTTTGATGGGTAGGACTAAACTTGATCAAACTTATATATTTGAAATCATCATTAAAATCTGATTTTTTTGGTGCATCTATTTGTATCAAAAATACCGTTTTCTAGAGTTTCGGTTACCATTGAGCCGGGTTGCTCCTTACTTACAGTTCGTTACCACGAACTGTTTGAAACTGGTTTTTAATAACAATTTTAAAAAAATGCATTAAGTATTTTTTTGGCTTCTTTATAGAATATGTGTCATGTAGGCTAAGGCTGAACTGCTACTTTTTTATTGCTTTTGGCTGCTCTTTTGGATATTATTCATTTTTTTTTTTTTTTTTTTTTTAATCCCACCTCCTCTCCTCTCAGTGGCACTAACATTAAAAAACTACTTTTAAACATTAAAAAAATCTAAATGCCACCTACACTCTACATTTTACTAAAATTAGCAGCCAAAGAGTGGTCTTCGCATTATTGTACTTCTACTAAAATAATTTTTAATAAATTTTTAATAAATTCATTTTTTCTTCTGGGGATTCATTCCAAATTATAAACTCAAAAATACCTAATATTAGATAAAATATAAACTATATCTATAAAGAGTGAATTTATCTGGTTAAAAAATACTTAATGAACATTGCACTCAAGAAAACTTCAATTACAATGAAAAAAAAAACACTTGTTGGTCTATTCGGTATGAAGGAAAATGAAGTACCAGCTATTTTATTAGGTAAAAAATGAAAAGCTCATCCGTTTGAAATGTAATTCAATGAAATAATATGCAGACCGAAGTAGCTCCAGGAAGATGTTGAGATTTTCTTCCTAGTTCGTCACTTTTAATTTAAGCAAAATGTTAGGAGACTTAGTATGAGTTATTGAGATTAAGCTTTGATTTCCAAATGCTCACAAAAATTACCAAATTTAAGAAAGTCACAACAATAAGTCACCTGTGGTCAAAATACTCAAAGATTCCTCTTTGATCCCCACCCAGGTACGAAGCTTCTGCTATGGTCATATCCATGGAAATCTCTAAAGAGTTTCTTTTTAAAATAGCTATCAAGCGTAGTTAGGGGTATTTAGCCATTTTTGCTTTTCATCAAAGCTTGAACCTCTCAAATTGGAAGCTTTTATTATGATCTGGCCTTTTAATGTAACTTGGGCACTGGACCAAGGGCGCCTTTGTCACTCGCGCGCAACGTTAGGTGGGGATGTCGATATCACTTTCGTCACACTAATTCGTTTTAGTGTGAATCTGTCTGGCACTTATGAATGAATGTTTTCAAAGTAAAGTCGTTTCATCAATAAGAAAAAAAACCGGGTTGGATGCATGTGTCCCTTTCCCTTTGGACGATAAAACTATACAAGTGCTGTATCAAGTATAATTCACTAAAATCTTGTTAATTTTTGTCAACTTTTTGGCATTCCTGCTTTAAATAAAAAAAAAAAAAATCAAGGTACTATCATTTAAATATAATAACTCCCTATACTGCCCTCTGGATACCATCTTGATAGGATACCGTCTCTGCTTTAAATAAAAAAAAATAATTACATTATCGGCATCCCTGCTTTCAAAACAAATCGAGCTATTATCATTTAAATATGATAGCTTCCTAGCCCCCCCCCTCTCTGGATACCACCTTGATAGGATGCCGTCTCTGCCTTAAATAAAAAAAATTAACTTTTTGCCATCCCTGCTTTCAATAAAAAAAATTCGAGGTTTTATCATTTAAATGTAATACCTCCCTACCCCCCCCCCCTGGATACCACCTTGATAGGATTCCGTCTCAGCTTTACATTAAAAAAAATTATTTACTTAATAATTAACTAGGTCACTATATGGCTCAAATAAACACGCAAAATAACGTTAAACAGCTTAGTGTTCCTTGAAATAAAAGTTGAGGGTATGAATAAAGGGGTACAAGGACAACACCAAAAATGTCGAAATTATTCAGATATACCTCAAATTATTGGAAAACTGAGTCCCAGATTCACCGTGGCATTCAATAAGATCCAAAGAATCTAATTAAAAGGGAGCACACACAAAAGCCAAATAAGGCCAGTAACATACGAAAAATCACAAAATACCCAAGACAATGAACAAGTCCCAATGGAGGGCCCTGGGTCTATCAAAATATTTCAATGATTTCCCAGGGAATTTGATATCATTTTCTTCCGTCTCCACTTAAAATGAAAAAATAATTATCTTTTTGGCATCCCTGCTTTCAATAACAAAAATGAGGTATTATCATTTAGAAATGGTAGCCCCCTATCCCCCCCCCCTATAGGCAATAATTAACAATTTTCTTATGAATCATATTTATGGATTAACTTCCGTTTCAATCTTCAATTCCCCAGCCTTGTACATAGTCTATGGCTAAATTTTGTCTCCATAGAAGGTTGTTTTTAGGGGGGGAGGGGGGTTAAAAAAATTTTAGAAAGAAGGTTGTATTTTCTTTAATCTTTGAGGCGTTCAACGATTGAGTATTAAACATTAAGAAAATCTTAAGTAAAAACAGCAAAAGAAAAAAAAATCTGCAAACTTACAATTCATCTGTAGAAACAATCTGTCGGCTATCAATTTCGAAATCCAACTGCTGGCTGAAGCTGTATAATAGTGAATGCGTTTTATAATTTTATTCAACTTGAAAATAAAATTTTTGACTACGAATAATGTAAGAAATAGCAATTGGGAAACTGCATTCGAAATGATTTAAACTCATTTCATAAAGACAATACGTTTTTTGTCAACATATGAAGAACTGTGTATATTGCAATTGCATCTATCTGGTTCGTATGTAAAGTAACAAAAGAAACGAAAATTAACGAACAAGAGAGTAGTGAAGAATTATGGTATGCAAAGTAATATTTGGGAGGGAAAGTCACTGGTGATAAATCGCTAGGGGTGACACCGTGATTGCGTGATTTTCGGGGATTCAGGGAACCAATTTTTTTTTTCGGGGTAACGCACAGATTTTCGGGGAAATACCCGAAAATTCGGAGATAGTGCAAGCCCTGCTCGATTTCTAATAAGGAAAATCGAAATACTAAACCACACGAGAAAGAAAAGCTCCGACTTTGCGGTTGACGCAATAAAGGATTGCCGCAAAATTAATTTAGTCAGCCGAGACACTTCGGCGGCGGTCGACCGGGCCTCTCGTTGGCGGCGTTCGGTCTATCCGCCGGCGAGGCGCCGGGGTCTAGATACACCGAAAGAATCGGCTTATTATGCTGATTCCAAATATACAAATTCGTCAAGTTTAGTGTTACCCATCGACTGAGAAAATTTGCATGATTATCAAAAAAGAGGGGAAACATCCCCTAAAAGTCGAGGAGTCTTAATGAAAATCACAACATTAGATTCAGCGTTTCAGAGAAATTTACTGTTGAAGTTTCAAGCTCCAATATATAAAAAAGTGAAATGTTACATTTTTTAACAGAAGAAAGGTCACAGATGCGCATTAATTTGTTAGTTTTTTTTTCCAGGGGTGATCGTGTCGAACTAATAGTCCCAGAAGATCGGGAGTGTATATTCGAACGGAAATTAAAAGTTCTAGTGCCCTTTCTAAGTGACCAAAAAGGTAGGAGTGCAACTAGCCCCCTACCACGCCTCTTTTCCCCACAAGTTGTTCCATTAAATTTTTGGGATAGCCATTTTGCATGAGAAATTAGTCTTTTTCAAATAGTGTAAGGAAAAATTTTCGGGCCGAATCGTCCGCAAGAAATTACACAAAGGGGAGGGGGAATTTTCAGCGAGGATGCAATTGTCTGGAGGGAATTTTCCGGGTGGGCGGGTGTATTTTATATGGGAGGAACTTTCCATGAAGGATATTCCCGCTAGAGGAGAGAATTTTTCATGGAGAGTGAAAAAGACTTACCGGCATTATTTGAAAAACGATCCAAAATTTAATTAAAAAAAAACACAAAAAAAACAAAACAAGTTTCTTCAACTAAAAGTATGGAGCAACATAAAAGCTGAAAACGAACAGAAATTATTCCGTATATAAAGGGGTTGCCCCCCTCCTCAATACCTTGCTCTTTACGCTTAAGTTTGTTTGTCCCAGTTTCTTTAAGAACGACTCCTGAAACACACGGGCCTTTTAATTATAATAGGATTCTTTTATAAAAGTGCTAAAAACTGTAGCGCTAAGATGATGTTATTGATGAGGGTCAATCCCCTTCATATGCGGATTAAGTTCTATTCATTTTTTAGTTTTAATGTTGCTCCTTACTTCCAGTTGAAAAAAAAATTTTTTTTTTATTTGATTTTTCTTTTATGAATGGGTACTTTAAGGGGGGACGCCAGTCCAAAGCCGTTTTGGCCGATTCGAGCCCTTTTCCTGGTCGGCGAAAAGGCTCAAACACAAAGGTATCAGATTTCACACAGACTTGAGTAAACAAATTCGAAGAGGGCGACTTCCAGGGGTTCCTTACGCTTTTGAACAAAAGAAAGCCGCTTTTGAACAACTGACCACTTTTGAACAAAAGGAAGCGTTAACCCCCTCAGCATAATCTATGCGCCCACATCCGTTTGATTCCAAGTATTTTAGGCTCTTTATTGGGTGATAAGCAATGTGAAACGTTGGTATGTAAAGTATTCGAAGGGACTGCAGTCAGCAAGTGTTTTTTATAAAAATATGCTGCAACTGCTTCAATAGAATATTTTTTGCTGCATTTTTAAGTACCAATTACGACAATATTGACTGCAGCGATCTTGCAGGCAAACCCAAAATAGGTTTTTGAGATTTTTTGGGATTTCAGGAAAAATAGGTGTCGGCTTTAGCATTTTGCTAAATCAAAATGTTCACCTGATTCTATTCTATTAGAAAAGACTGAGACCGCCTAACTGCCTCAACTACTAATGTCAGACAAACTCAAAACGCTTACTATGGGAGAGATAGGAAGGTCGCTACAAGTATGGTCGCCCCATTCTACCAAGATATGGTAGAATTAGAGACATCTTGCTTAAAAACTGCTCTCTTTAATTTAAAAAATATTAATAATGAGACGAAAATATGCTTCTCCAAAAACAAACTATATAATTATGTTTGACTATAGAATTATGTTTGATATTATAAAATTTGTGACTGTATAATTATCAATAAATTTGAGCAATGTTTCTTATACATATATTAGCTTCCGATAATTTTTAACACTAATTTCAACGAAAGGACCATAAATTATTAGCCCATTAAAAATTAATAACAGGATTAGATATATAACATCAAGTTGTTGCATTTTACCTATTGCAGAATCATCAGTAATGTTTGTACTTTCTTTAAATAGAGATGATGTTTGTTCTATTTATAATTATAGAACTATAAACCAGAGAAGTATTAAATATTTTAACAATTTTTATATTTTTTAGAATTATTCGTCAAACCAAAAATGTATCAAAATTAAATATGTTATATTTCATAAATAAAATCGGATTAACTTCAATGAAAATGTGAATGATAATTAAAAACTTAGCTACTCTTTGTTAATGTTGAAATGAAAGTAATTAACTTCAAATTCGTTGACTCATCGTGAATTTAATTTTTCTTCGTCAAAATTACATTTTTAAACCAGAGAAAGAAAATTTACAAGAAACAACTTGTAAAAATAATACACAATTTTGAAGCCTTTTGAGAGAAATCTTCTCCCAATGGAATCCACCATTTTGTAGAGTCATCAATATTTTTTGTAATTCTTATTGGGTATTATAGAATGATCAGTAGATGGGATTAAAATGAATTGGGTTGCACCGTTTTAAACGTACTTCCAATAAAACAGAATAACATCGAAGCAGCAAAAATATGCACGACTTTAGCCAACAAACAAATTGTAAAATAAAATATACTAAAACTCAATAAGCAAAGCAATTTTATTATTCTGAGTTTCTTAATATAATTTACCCTCCAGCAGTCCACTACAATAATTCCAATACACTAAAATACATGCAATAGTGCAATAATGCACAATAACATTGTTTCGTTAATCAGCCACTCTTGGCTCCAGAAAATGTTCTAACGGAAATTCCAACTGATTCCTTGAGGAGAAAAGCTATATGTCGCAAAATAACTTTAATTACTTCCACAAAGACCCAAAATGTCTTCAATAATCCTTCCAGTATGGAACAATTTTAGCCCTCAATATAAGATGGTTGGGGATTTGCTGCTACATCAGCGAATGTTATTACAAATGCCCATGAGCACAAGCACTAAACTGGCAAATCCTTCATAGATTTATCTTGCCTTAAAAAACATTACCATTTGGGACGAATGGACATTTTATATGTTTTGCTGGTGCCAAAGCTGTAGCCTGTGCGACAGGGGCGTAATCAGCTATGGATTAGGGGGGCAACTCCCCTTCCCAGACCTCAGTTGGACCCCCCCCAGACCCCAGTTTGCCCCCCCCCCCTGAGCTGAAATTTAGTTTCTTCAGAAATCTAGTCAAAAATAAGATAAGCTTGCATAATTTAAGCATCCACAGAATGGGTTAATTTTCTTTAGGATATTAAATAAAAAAAAAATTTCCGAAAAAGAAGTTTTCAAAGAAAAGTAAAGACCATATTAAACTTAAGATAAGCAGGTACAAATACCTATTAAAATTGAAACTCAAAACGACCAGAAATTACTAATAAACAATGAATGAAACCCAAAACAAACATAAACTATATAAACAATCATAGCAAAAAAACATACAACAAGTACTAATATAAATGAATAAATAAATCTTAAAGCGAGTAAAGCTTAAATTAAACATGCAAATCAAGCATCAAAACGAAAAAGAAATATTTTGCTATTGAAGAAAAAAACAAACACACAAAAGTTACTAATATAAAGGAGTAATAAATCTTAAAACGAGTGAAAGTTAAATTGAATATCCGAATCAACTTTGAAACGAACAAAAAGAAGACTATATGCGTCTTGAACGGTCTTGGAAAGTATAAATAGGATCAAACTGAATATCTGACATATAATGATATTAATTGTTAAAATATCATCATTTCAAGATTTTATTTCACTGTAATATTTATTTTCATTTACAAATGCTGTAATAACTAGAAAAGGAAATATCTGTAATATAATTCGTTTTCAGTGAAGCGCCAATGACGCAATAGGCTTTAGGTTTTTACAGTTAAGGAAGGGGGCAATATCCAAACTCCTGTTCGTAGTAAAACTATATTTGTCTTGAACAGCCTTCGAAATAACTAATAAAATTAAACTGATTATTTGATGTATAATGATATTGATTGCTGAAAACTCATCAGTTCAAAATTCTACTGTAATTTTTATGTTTATTTTCAATATTAAGCACAAAAGAAAATATCTGTAATATAGTTCGTTTCAAACAGTTCGTGGTAACGAAATGTAAGTAAGGAGCGACCGGCTCAATAGTAACCTAAACTCTAAAAACCGGGATTTGGATACCGAGATACATCAATAGAATCATATTTTTATGCTGATTTCAAATATGTAAGTTTCATAAAGTTTAGTTTTACCCATCAAAATTACGCGACTGAGAAAATTTGCCTTTTTTGGAAAACAAAGGGGGAAACAACCCGTAACAAGTCATAGAACTTTAATGAAAATCACACCAACAGATTCAGCGTATCAGTTTCAAGCTCATATTTGCAAAAATGTGGAGTTTGTTTTTTTTTGTTATTTTTTGCCAGAAGAAAGATCACGGATGCGTGTTTACTTTTTTTTTTTTTTTATTATTATTATTTCCCCCCGGGTGATCGTATCTATTTAGTAGTCATAGATTATCGTTAGAGGGGTAAACTGAACTGACATTAAAGTCTTATTCGCATTTTTAAGTAAACAAAAAATTGGAAGGTAGATGGACCCCCTCCTAAGCTAATTTTTTTCCCGAAGTGACCCAGTCGAAATTTTAAGACACCCATTTTGTTCAGCATTATCGAAAATCTAATTAATATGTCTTTGAGGATGACTTAATCCCCCACAGTTCCCCGGGGAAGGGCTGAAGTTATGAACTTTGCTCATTGTTTAAAAATAGTATTGGTTAATGGGAAGTGTACAGACGTTTCAAGAGGGATTTCTTTTCTGGTTGGGGGGGGGGGTCTGAGGAGGGGGTTAAGGGGGGGGGGATCTTTTCAAGGAAAATGATTCCTTGGGGGAAGGGACATTTCTATGAAGGGGGCACCTGATTTCCTAGCATTATTGAAAAAACGATCAGAAATTAAATTTTTAAAAACTAGTTTTTTCAACTGAAAGTAAGGAGCAACATTAAAACTTAAAACAAACAGAAATTACTACGTATACGAGGGGGTTCGCCCCCTATTCAACACCTCGCCCTTTACGCTAAAGCTTGTTTAGTACTTTAAAAAGAGCTATCTATTCTGATTAACCGGCCTTTGTGACTCAGGGGTTTCTGATTCGAACAAAATTCGAACTTTAGCGTAAAGAGCGAGGTATTGACCAGGGGCAAACTCCCTAATATACGTAATAAAAACATATAAATATAGAAGTTCGTTACGTAAGTTAATTCATAAGTTATATCAGAGCAAAATTTCGAGAAAGCCATAAAATTAATTTGCAAATTTCATTTTAATTATTCATTTACGGTGAGCCAAAATCAAAGCTGCATTAATTCAAAAACGTTCAGAAATTAAATAAAAAAAAAGTTTTTGTAACTGAAAGCAAGGATTAACATTAAAACGTAAAACGAACAGAAATTATTCCGTATATGAAAGGGGCTGTCCCCTCCTCAACGCCTTGCTCTTTACGCTATATTTTTTTACTGTTTTAAAAAATAGAGTTGTGAGAAAGAGTCTAACTTCAGCTTTTGTTTTAAGTTTTAATGTCACTCCTTACTTTCAGTTAAAAAAAATTTGTTTTTTTTATTTAATTCAGTCAACACCTATGCCTTCCCAAGGCCAGAACATAATCTGCACTTCACTGAAAAAAATACAAATGAATGTGCATTGTCAGTTTAATATACCTATACTGATATTTAGTAATCAAAATTTTAATATTATTTGATTTATTAAAGTTATAAAAGTAAAAACATTAATATTTTTTTCAGTAAAGTGCAAATTATGTTCTGGCCATGGGAAGGCATAGGGGATTTGAGCCCAACTTATGTTAATTTCTACTCGTTTTGAGTTTGACTAGGTTATTTATTGTAATTTCTGTTCGTTTTGGGTTTCATTTATTTATCGATGCTGATTTGTGGTAGTTTCACACTTGGTAGATTATTTTATTTTATTTTTGCTCATGTTTGGTTTAGTGGAGTTCTTTACTTTTCTTTGAAAAACTTATTTTGTGGAAAAAGTTTTTTTTTAATTAATTTTGAACAAAATGGCTACATAAATATTTGATCGGACGCATTTGAGGAAAGAGAACACGGGGGGTAGAGGCCCTCTGATCACTTTTGACTCTTAAGAAGGGAACCGTAACTTTCAATTTCCAATCAAATGATTCCCCTCTGAAGTTCATACGACCAACTCTTACTTGAGAACCAAATATACCCCCCAGGGAATAACTTAGAACGCCAACCCCTGAGTTTTTATTATCTGATGTTTCAACGAAATTTAACCAAATGGCTCTCTCAAAATTTTTAATCAGATGAGTTTAAGGAAAAAGGGCATGGGGGGGGGGCTAATTGCCCTTTGATCACTTTTGACTCTGAAAAGGGGCACTAGAACTCCCAATTTCCAATCGAATCAGCCCCTACCGAAAATTATACAATCAGCGCTTCCATATGAAGTGCCCCTGGGAAAAAAAAACAGTAAATAATAAGTCAGAGGCAACGCTAAAGTGTTGCCTATAGTAAAGGCCATACGGCCCCAATGTTGTATTATTGTTTGTATTATTATTATTTTTTCCCAGAGGCACTTCATATGGAAGGGGTCGTCGTAAAACCTTCAAAGGGGAATCATTCGAATGGAAATTGAGAGTTCTAGTGGCCTTTAGTGGCCCACCTTTTCCCAAAAAAACATCCAATCAAAATTTTTATATAGCCATTTTATTCAACGTAGTTTTAAGTTCTAGAAATTAGGTCTTTGAGGATGACAACCCCCCACAGCCGTCAGGGCAAGGGTTGTAAGTTATGACCTAGGGGCATATAAGGTTTTGTATAGACAGCGTTATCGTAGAAAATTCATAAAGGGCTCATTCGATTAGAAATTTAAATGGGTATTTCCCTTTTTAATAGTCAAAAGTGATTATAATGCGACCGACATGTCTTCCGCACCCACCATTTCCCCAAAAACATCTAATCAACATTTCAATACAAACATTTTGCTCAACGTAGTGGACAGTTCTGGAAATTATATGTTTGAGCAGGACATTCCCCCCACAGTCTTCCGGGGCAGGGGTTATAAGTTATGTCCTGGGGGCATATATGGTTCTTATGGAAGGAATGCTCATATATACTTCAGAGAGGGCTCATTTGATTGGAAATTGAAAGTTCTAGTTCATTTTTTAAGCGTCAAAAGATATTGGATGGTATCCAGCCCCCCCCCCCCAAACCTCTTTCCCAATTGCAATCAATACAAATTTTAAGATAGCTATTTTGTTAAAAATAATTCAAAGATCATATAACAAAAATTCCGGTCTCCACACAACCCCTAAGGCCCGGGGGCAGGCGTGGTAAGTTATGCCATGGGGGTATATAAGGGTCTTATGGAAGGGATGCTTGTATTAACTTCAAATGGTGTTCATGTTATAGGAAATTGAAAGTCCTTTTTCAATTTTTAAGAGTAAAAATAGATTGGAAGGCACCTAGCCCCCCCCCCCTCCACGCCCTTTTTTCCTCAAACCCATCCGATAAGAAGTTTGAGATATCTTTCTTTTTTAAATTGTTCAAAGACCATATAGCGAAAACTCCAGGGTCGGTACAGCCCCCCAGGGCCCAAGGGCGGGTGTTGTAAGTTGTGCCCCTTGGGAATATATGGTTCTTATTGAAGGGATGGTCGTAAAAACTTCAGAGATGGCTCATTTGATTGGAAATTGAAAGTTCTAGTTCAGTTTCTTAGAGTCAAAAGAGGTTGGAGGGCAACTAGCCCCCCCCCCGCCCCCCTTTTTCCCCAACTACATCCAATAAAAATTTTGAGATAGCCATTAAGTTAAAAATTGATCAATAGTCAGATAACAAAAACTCAGGTGTCGTCAAAACCCCCCAAGGCCAAGGGGCAGGCGTTGTAAGCTATGCCGTGGGGCATATAAGGATCATATGAAAGGGATGCTCGTGTATACTTAAGAGAGGGCTCCTTTGATTGTAAATTGAAAGTTCGAGCTCATTTTTTAATAGTCAAAAGAGATCCGAGGGCAACTAGCCCCCCCCCCCCCACACTTTCTTTTTCCAAACCCATCTGATGAAAATTGCAAGATAGACATTTTGTTAAAAATAGTTCAAAGGTCGGATAAGAAAAAATCCAGTGTCAATACAACCCCTCAGGGCCCAAGGGAAGGCGTTCTATGTTATGCCCTAAGGGCATGTATGGTTCTTATGAAAGCGATGCTCATATAAACTTCATAGAGGGCTCATTTGATTGGAAATTGAAAGTTCTAGTTCACTTTTTAACAGTCAAGAGAGTTAAGGGCAACTAGACCCCCCCCCGCCACGATCTTTTTTTTTCCAAATCCATCCTCTACAAATTTTGAGATAGCCAGTCTTTTGGGAATTATTTAAAAATTAGATAACAAAAAATCCCCCCAGGGCGCGGGGGATAGGCGTTGTAAGCGTTTTCCTGGGGGCGTATATGATTCTTATGAAAGGGATGCTCGTATAAACTTCAGAGGGGGCTCATTTGATTCGAAATTTAAAGATCAAGTTCAATTTTTAATATTCAAAAGAAATCCGAGGGCAACTAGCCCCCCCCCCCAATACAGCCTTTTTGCCCCAAGCCCATCCGATAAAATTTTTAGAATAGCCCTGTCATTAACAATAGTTCAAAGGTCAAATACGAAAATTTCCTGTGTCAACGGAACCCACCAGGGCCCGGAGGCAGGCGTTAAGAGTAATGCTCTAGGGGCATATATAGTTCTTATGGAGGGGATGCTCGTATAAACTTCGGATATGCGTCTTTAACAGTCTTGGAAAGTATAAACAATATCAAATTGAATATTTGATGTATAATGATATTAATTGATGAAAGATTCATCAGTTTAAGAATTTATTTCACTGTAATTGTATTTTTATTCTTAATGCTGTAAGAACTGGAAAAGAAAATATTTGTAATATAATTAGTTTTCAGTTAAGCGCCAATTACGCAGTAGGCTTTTGATTTTTATGTACAGTTAGGAAAGGAGGCAGTATCCAAACACTTGTTCGTAGTGAAACTATATTCGTCTTTAACATCTTTAGAAAGAGCTAATAAATTAAACTGAATATTTGATGTAAGATAGTATTAATTGCTGATAGCTCATCAGTTCAAAATGCTATTATAATTTTAATGTTTATTTTCAATATTAAGTACAAAAGAAAATATTTGTCATTAAATTGGTTTTCAGCAAAGCGCCAATGACGCAGTAGGTTTCAGACTTTTACAGTGAGAGAAGGAGGTCATACCCAAACTCTTGTTTGTAGTAATTTTCGTTCGTTTCAAGCTTGATTTGCATATTCAGTTTAAGTTTCATTCGTTTTAAGATTTATTTATTAATTTACATTAATATATATTGTATGTTTGTTTGCATTGATTGTTTATTTAATTTCTCTTCGTTTTAAGTTTCATTTATACTTCAATAGGAAAATATTTTGTTTCGTTTTAAGCTTGATTTTCATATTCAATCTAAGCATTACTCGCTTTAAGATTTATTTATTCATTTATATCATTACTTGTTGTATGTTTTTGCTATGATTGTTTATTTAATTTTTGCTCGTTTTGGGTTTCATTTATTCTTTAATAGTAATTTCTGGTTGTTTTGAGTTTGAATTTTAAAAGGTATTTGTAAGTAGTATCGTATTAATTACTATCATGCCTACAATGAAATATACAAGAATATGTGTACAGTTTCAACTGTACAAGACCTTCCTGACAGGGACATACTATTTTAAGGGGCGAACATGTGGTCAGACAGGTTTTTCTAGGGTCATTACCCAAACTAAAGATATTTCCTTGGCATAATGTGTTCAAAGTATAACGGGCTTGCTTCAAAAAAATACCAGTTTCAGCAGAAGGGTAAAATAATCATGTTTTTTCGTATAAACTGATGTGAAACAACTCTTTCTGCGTCAGTTTGAAAAAACAAGCCGAATAGATTAGCTCTATTGATTAATTATTCGTATTCAAATGGATAGCTGCAAGAGAATTTTGGTAAATAAATGTTTTTTTTTCTTGGTTTATAATGAAAACGAGACTTTTTTCCTATAGCTCGCATTAATTATCTGTCATCTGGAGTTCTGACAGACAGCCGACTGGCGTAGACAAGTATCGTATAATTCCCACGCTTCGTAATACCCTTTCAGCTTGCTAAAAGCCATTTGGATAAAACGCTTCATAAGTGGCTTACAAAAATATCGTATATTTGAGATTTAAAATTGGTTTAAGAAACGAGCAATGTGTGTCTTTAAAATATGCAGAATATCTTTAATGTTTGGGCTGGGGGCTTTGGTATTGAGGGGGGGGATGAGGATTATTAATATTCTGAGTAAAAATCTGACGGAACTAATACGCAAAATTGTGTTATTTTTTATGCACATCATATTTAAAATATAGATAGGTTAGGAACCTTCTTAGACTAGCAAAATTCTTTATTTTTATATGATTTACGAGCTTGAGCAAATGGAATTTAACCCCATAAGTTTAAAATCGTGTCTTACATAACTGAAAAAAAACATACATTTTTTTCTTTTATCCTGTTTCGTGAGAGATTATCTCACAAATTGTGTTATATTATTTATGTTACATCGTATTCGTGTGTTTAACTGATAGGTTAGAACTCTTCTTCCTCTTAGGGAGTCATGTTTCTTTTTTACGAGTTTAAGCAGATTTGAAATTATGAACGAAGTAATTTATCCCCATAAGCTTTAATTATTTTTTTCTCTAGTTAAAAAAGCAGATATTTTTTTTCTTTTATCCTGCATGATGAAATGGAGATTATCTAGCCCTCTCTGTGGGACTTACCTGGCGAAAAAACTAAAAATTTATTTTTATTCAAGGAAATTGATGGTGAATGTCCTCCCGACCAGAAACGAGCAAAGGTCGATGCCAGATCTGGACCTAGCATGCTTGATGTGAACCTAATTACATCAATGAACATGACCAGGGAGTCTGTGATAACGTACGCATCGCCATGTGCTAACCAGGACATTTCTGAAGAGTTGGCTACAGGTTACTCTCAAATGATGCCAATTCTTGACGTAAGTGCCTTTATCAACTAGTTGCGTATATTAGGTTATGGAGTAATTGCGGAGGGAAACAGGAGGGGTGGAGAGGACACAAGAAAAACTTATTTCTATTCTATATAAATGAAAATTGTTAATAACCCCTATTTTCTATTCAAGTTTATAATGCACTTACAATTTCGCAAGGAAAATAGATCATGAATGCTAAATTAGTGAAAACCTAAGGAGTTAGATACTTCTTGTTACATTTTATGTTTAAGCATTCGTCTATTCTTATTTTTAGTCTTAATAATTTTAAAATCAGCTACTTGTGTATATTAAGTCATGGTATAGTTGTAGAAAAAGAGGCGTGGAGGGAGTGTGGGCAGAAAAAAACCTATTTCTATTCTACATAAATGAAAACCGTTAATAATCCCTATTTTTTATTCAATTTTATAATGCACTTGCAATTTCGCAAGGAAAATAAATCACGGATAGTAAATTAGCGACAACCGAAGGGGTTAGGGGTTTTAAACGTGGATGTTCTTATTTCTGAAAACTAAAACCCTACTTTATTAAAAAACCCAATATTATTAATAAAATCAGATGTATTTTAAACGTGGATGTTCTTATTTCTGAAAACTAAAACCCAACATTATTTACAAAAATCAAATATTAATAATAAAATCAGATTTATATTAAAAGTGAATATTCTTTTTTTTCTGAAAACAAAAACCCAACTTTATTAAAAAATCAAGTATTATTAATAAAATCATATATATTTTAAACGTGGATGTTCTTATTTCTGAAAACTTAAACCCAACTTTATTAAAAAATCAAATATTATTAATACAATCACATGTAATTTAAACGTGGGTGTTCTTATATCAGAAAACTAAAACCCAACCATTGACAATAAATGTTCCTTGAGCAGACAAAAAGGCGGTAGTTCATCAATGTTAATCTATAAAAACAGCATTTATTTTCCATGTGAAATATCCACTATTTTATAAAGTCAAAAAATAAATTATTAATCTGCTCTATGTTCATCTATGTAAATAGGAAAGGATTTTTTTTTGTCCCCCTACATCCCCCTTTTTCAAGAATTAGCGCATGAGTTAATACACACAACTAGCTGATCTAAAATTATTAAGACTAAAAACAAGAAAAGATGAATGCTATAGCATAAAATGTAACTAGAAGTATCTAATCCCTTAGGTTGTCGCTAATTTACCATCCCTGACCTATTTTCCTTGCGAAATTGTAAGTGCATTATAAACTTCAATAAAAAATAGATATTATTAACGGTTTTCATTGATGTAGAATAGAAATAGGGTTTTTTTTGCCCACACTCCCTCCACGCCTCTTTTTCTACAACTATACCATGACTTAATATAAACAAGTAGCAGATTTTAAAATTATTAAGAGTAAAAATAAGAATAGACGAATGCTATAACCTAATATGTAACAAGAAGTATCTAACCCATCAGGATCTCGCTAATTTAGCATCCATGATCTGTTTTCGTTACAAAACTGTAAGTGCATTATAAACTTGAATAAGAAATAGGGGTTATTAACGATATTCATTTATGTAGAATAGAAATATGTTTTTTTGTGCCCTCTTCACCCCTCCTTTTCCCCCCCGCAATTACTCCATAGCCTAATAAACGTAACTAGTTGATAAAAGCAATTACGTCAAGAATTGGCATCATTTGAGAAACAACTGTAGCTAACTCTTCAGAAATGTCCTGGCTAGCACATGGCGATGCGAGCGTTATCACAGACTCCCTGGTCATGTTCATTGATGTAATTAGGTTCCGATCAAGCATGCTAGGTCCAGATCTGGCATCGACCTTTGCTCGTTTCTGGTCGGGAGGACATTCACCATCAATTTCCTTGAATAAAAATAAATTTTTAGTTTTTTCGCCAGGTAAGTCCCACAGAGAGGGCTAGATAATCTCTTTTTCATCATGCAGGATAAAAGAAAAAAATGTATGCTTTTTCAACTAGGAAAAAACAGAATTAAAGCTTATTGGGATAAATTACTTCGTTCATAATTTCAAATTTGCTTAAACTCGTAAAAAAGAAACATGACTCCCTAACACGGAGAAGAACAAGAAGCCTAAGCTATCAGTTAATAACACGAATACGATGTAACATAAATAATATAACACGATTTGTGAGATAATCTCTCATGAAAGAGGATAAAAGAAAAAAATGTGTGTTTTTTTCAATTATGAAACAAATGATTTAAAACTTATGGGGTTTAATTCCATTTTCTCAAGCTCGTAAATCATATAAAAATAAAGAATTTTGCTAGTCTTAGAAGGCGCCTAACCTATCGCTATTTCAAATACGATGTGCATACAAAATAACACAATTTTGCGTATTAGTTCCGTCAGATTTTTACTCAGAATATTAATAATCCTCACCCCCCTCCTCAATACCAAAGCCTCCACCCTACACATTTAAGATATTCTGCATATTTTAAAGACACACATTGCTTGTTTCTTAAATCAATTTTAAATCTCAAATATACGATATTTTTGTAACCCACTTATGAAGCGTTTCATCCAAATTGCTTTTAGCTAGCTGAAAGGGTATAACGAAACTTTGGAATTATCCGATACTTATCTACAACAGTCGGCTGTCTGTCAGAAACCCAATTGACAGATAATTAAAGCTAGCTATAGGAAAAAAGTCTCGTTTTCATTATAAACCAAGAAAAAAAACATTTACTTACCTAAATTCTCTTGGAGCTATCCATTTGAATACAAATAATTAATCAATAAAGGTAATCTGTTCGGCTTGTTTTTTCAAACCGATGCAGAAAGAGTTGTTTCACATCAATTTATACGAAAAAACATAATTATTTTACCCTTCGGCTGAAACTGGCGCTTTTCCAAGGAAGCCCGTTATACTTTGAACACATCATGCCAAGGAAATATCTTTAGTTTGGGTAATGACCCTAGAAAAACCTGTCTGACCACATGTTCGCCCCTGAAAATAGTAGGTCCCTGTCAGGAAGGTCTTGTACAGTTGAAACTGTACACATATTCTTGTATATTTCCTTGTAGGCTTGATTATTTTACCCTTCGGCTGAAACTGGCGCTTTTCCAAGGAAGCCCATTATACTTTGAACACATAATGCCAAGGAAATCTCTTTAGTTTGGGTAATGACCCTAGAAAAACCTGTCTGCACATGTTCGCCCCTGAAAATAGTATGTCCCTGTCAGGGAGATCTTGTACAGTTGAAACTGTACACATATTCTTGTATATTTCTTTGTAGGCGTGAAAGTAATTAATACGATACCACTCTTTTTATATGTATACATTTTAATCATAGCTAAAAATAACGAAAACGTATTTATGAAAGCTTGTATTTACTATTAACATAAATGAAGAACATAAAGACAAGACTCCGTTAATAAAATTTAACAACAACAACAGTACTTTCTTGGCCAGTTTTGGGTACCTTTACAATTTTTTCGGCAGTTTTAAGGCAATTTAAGGAACAAATTACAACATGGAACCTTTCTTTCATGTTATTTTAGAAACGTTTTTGATGTAATAAGAGATACCAATTTTTAGATAAGAAAGACAAAGAATGATACAAATCATATTTAGCTGATTCATTGTAAGAAAAAAAACATTCTTCTTCGTATCTTTTTTAAGAACGAAAAGTATTTTTTTTAAATACAATGAGGAATGTCAATTTTCAAATAAAAAAAAAAAATTATAGGATACAGAATTTGCTTTTCAGATTTATTAAAATATCAAGAAAAGAAAAAGCATTTACATTCTCCTTCCCAGCTTTTGTAACAAAAAAAATGATTTTTGGTAAGAGAAGGAATAATAGTTTTCACATACTGAAGCTTCAACACAAAACTTATTTTGCCGTCTCATTGTAATAATACTGAGAAGAGACAAACAAAATCACATTCTTCTCCTAGTTTTCATCTGAAGGAAGTTTCCAATTCAAAGCGGAATACAAATTTTCAGATGAAAAAGACAAAACATAATACAAATTGGATTTTGTAAATCCATTGTAATACCAAGGAAAGAAAAACAAAATTGCCTTCATCTACTCATCTTTTTCAAGAAGAAAAATTGTTTAAAAAAAAGTCAACCAACAGAAAATATAATTTAATTTAGAAATAGCTTCCGATCACTGTAGACAGTAGCGTCTTCTATTTCCAAACATGAAACACATTTGATACCGCATGTACTGACCCTGGGAATATACGTCAGAACCTTAGTTTAGTTGATAGTGGTCGGACAAAAAAACAACAACAGGTTTTTCCATAGACTTCTCGTGATGTGTACATCGGTATCGCGCGTGCGCGAAGGCGAAGCACGAATCTTGTGTGGTTTTAAATGTTTTTCACTTTTCTTTAATAGAGAGTACACCCTTTGTCGATACTGTATATTCTGTCTACTGTGCTTGCGATGGATACACAGCACAAGTCTAAAATAGTTCAGCCTACAAAAGCAAAAACTAGCCACAAGCACCATTTTTTTTTTTTAGTGTAAATATACCGCAAGATTCAAATTTTCTACCATTAATGTGCCAAGTCTAATTAAGAAAAAAGATCGGAAAATTGCGATGATTTGAAAAATTCACAACCCAGCACCTCAAAAAAGCACCCACGTGGTGCAAATGCGCATCATTTGCCAAAACTGGGTAGCAGCTGGTTATTTTGCGGTGCTAGAACCTAGCCGACAATCTCTATTCTTTCTCCTCTGGAGTAGTACCAGGTAAAGGAATAATGTATAACGTTTCTATCATAGAAAAACTTGTCATCATAGTAAATATCATTGGCCACGAGGGGTTAAATGACACACAATCTGTAAGGGGCCCGGCAGACCAGTCACAAGGATCGTAAGACTATATTGAGATATTTTGAATGGTAGTCTTTGAAAAAGTGTTAAATCTTTAGATTCAGCTTAATAAAGGAACAATTTCTTTATGCTTCGGCGACAGCTTCCAAGCCTTTGAAGTTGTTTTTTTCCTTTTTTTACAGGAATGGTTTAAAACCGAATAATACGAAAATCATAATAAATCGTAAGGGGAGTCTGAAAAGATTTCAGGGGGTTGGTGGGAACCCTGTGGATTAGCGCTGAGACCGTCCTTCTTTAATCGTGGGTCAAACCGAAGTTTAAATTGAACAGAATGTTGTATCTCTCATATATTTCTTTCATAAGTTAATTGATGTTAATTGATCACGAATATAGGAGGCTCCTTATTAAAAATACCCTATTACGGCCAACGTTATTGTTTTCTTTAAATCAAAGGAACAAAGACAAGATTCTGACAGTTGTTTAATAAGCATTTCTATAGTTAGATATACTTTGAATGCTACAATATCAGTTTTAATTACAGGGACGAGATAAACTACAGTTAATTAGTTTCTTTTCTTTATTCAGCTTATTTAATGTGAAATACTGTACTTAAACAACATTCGGTAAATCAGACAATACGACTGAGTAATTAAAACTGTTATCTATTCGACAGTACCCAATTAACCAAAGCCAACTATTATTAATTTTTTTTATCGTTACTATTAATAATATTATGGTCATTATAACATTATTGTTGTTGCCTATATATATATATATATATATATATATATATATATATATATATATATATATATATATATATATATATATATATATATATATATATATATATATATATATATATATATATATATAAATATATATATATATATATATATATATATATATATATATATATATATATATATATATATATATATATATATATATATATATATATATATATATATATATATAGTGGGAAAGACAACAAAACTTCCTGCAGTTGGTTAGGAACAAAATACAGTGCTTTGAAAAACATTTGCGTGATCAAAAAAAGCGTTATTTGCAACTTTCTTTGAATATTACAAAATGGTCTTTTTTATGTACATTATTTATACCCAAGAGCTGCTTCTTTTTCCTTCTCTGGTGGATGCCCTCTATAAAAAAAAATTCATAATAAATATCAGATGCAATATTTGATTTAATGAAACATGAAACATGAAAACTAATGATATATTAGATCCTTAATGTAGTTGAGGGCAATTCATCCTTTAGGTTACCTTCAAACCCCCCTACCTCTCACACACATAGACACATGTTGGATCCCCAAAAAGGATAACTAAAAAGAGATAACTAAAAAAGAGTCCCAGACCAAAAAATATCTTGGATCTCCGAAAAGAAAAACAAAAAACATCAGCTGTCTATTTTCATTAGAGTTGGTAGAGATTGGGCAACCTCTTTCGGGTATCCTACGAAACATAAATGGGAAAACCTCTAGTGGATAAGAAATAGATTTCCTTTGGTGGAAACCACCCAGCAAACCCTCTAATTAGAACCCAAAAATACCGAATCGTAGAAACCAGCTTCTCTGTGATAACTTAACAAAACGGCAGTTAATAATCTGTCATATTTTGATAAAATTGTGTTGCAGTTAGAATCCTCTAAAACACGCACATGAACAATTACGGCAAAACCATTTCAATAGAGGGAAAAGATGGCACAGATGTCCATCATCTGGTTACACTGATCTAAACCATGATCTATAGATATTATTGTTGCAACAATTTCGTAACTCAATACAAATAAACGAGTGATCATTTTCATTCGAGTAATCTTTCACAACAAAAATAAATGGTAAACTTTTATGACATTATTCTTGTGTTAGATCTTTCATTCTTAATAAAATGACGAAAAAAACACAATTAAACTTTAGTCTTAAAAGGATGGGGCTGTAAGGGATGGCCGCTCCTTCATAGACAGGACAATTTAGTTCGTTAAGGATTGTAGCATTGTTCTTTACTTTAAATTCATTTTGATATTTAATATTGTGTCAAGCTTAACCGTGAATATTATGCCCGTACCACATCATAGTCACATCTATCGATAAAGCAAGCCACATATCATAAATAACATGGCAATTTTCTTGATTTTAGCGTCACACTTGTATTTAAAAAGCAAAAAATTTATATTGCAAGAAATTAGTTTAAAGAGTAATTTGAACAGTAATTTTAGTTTAAAGAGTAATTTGAAAGAGTAATTAGTAAAAGAGTAATTCCAACAGTAATTTGTGTCCAACTGTTCTCTAATAATGCTAAGTCTTCTTTACTTTTGCCAGATTTCTCTCCCAGGTAGAAAAACCACTGTTCTAAGTTTCCATCTTTTATAGTTTCAAAAAGCATGCCTTAAACGTTGACTCTGATTGGTCAGTCAAGAAAATCATGTTTGAAAGTCGAACAATGCTTAACCTGAAAAATTACGAACGGCAAACGTAATTGGCGCTGTAGTCGTGCGTAATTTTGATTTTATCGACACGTATGACTATAATGTGGCACGGGCATAACGGGAAGGTGACTGCCAAGGTTTTCCTCTCCTCTTCATATTTTAATTTTTCACAAAGTTTCATGCTTTGATTTTCGTTTTAAATATTTTGATTTCTTTATTCGAAATGCTCAAGAATATGTAACTATTCGTCTAAGAAGTACTTTTAAAGTTTCAGGACCCTCCCCCCCCCGCCCAATAAAGGATCTACTGGCCTCTGACAAATAGCTGATACGCAACTATGCTATACTTCACAGGGGTGAATGAAACAATCAGTCAACTTCGTAGTATGTTACTTGCAATTTACTGTATATTTCCATAACAATACCCAGTCATTTTATGTGGACTGCATATACGTTTAATCAAGGCCGTACCCAGGATTTATTTTTTGGAGGGGTTTTAACTCAAAGATTTTTTTCGGGGGGGGGGGGGTACACAAAAAACCTCAAAAAACGCATAAAAAATTTGTTTATATCCATTTTTCTTATGTTTTTACGAATCAGACAAACCTTTCGAGGGGTGGCGGGGGTTCAAACCCCCCTTCTGGGTACGGCCTTACGTTTAATAGCAAGCGTACCAGAGAAACGACCTATGAAACGGAGATATTATATAAATAATTTATCGGTGGTTTTAGGCCATTTGACTAACTCAGAATTTTCGCTTGATACCCTTTTAGCTGTATGGCAGAAATCCACACTTTAAAATTGCACAACCTATTTTGTACAGAAAAACAGTCCTAAAAATATGAATTTTTATTCTAGTTATCACTCTCCTTCATATGACAACCAATTCAATTAATATAATTAATTTATTTAATTTATAAAAGACGAAGTTTTTCTGATTAAAGTAAAGAGCAAAGATGAAATTTAAAACGAACAAAAATTATTGCTCCGCGGTTTTTACAGAATATTTTGAAAACTGTTTCAAACTGGCTCGTGATATTTCCCTTATATTCACAGAATCCTGAAAAACTAGCGCTTTATTGAAAACACAAAACCGACACCTAAAGTGCCCTTTTTGGGCGTCATATGCCAATTTAAGATGGCGGTATCAAGTCGAATTTATATCAATTAGATACATAAAAATTAACTTGTAAATCAGCCCTTAATCAGTTCTCTATGATGTTCCAGTCCCCCGCTATCGATGAAGAAAAAAGCAAAAAAAGAGAACACATCAGTAGGCTACTACCAATGCAAAAAAGTGACCATCCTTGTTGGTCAAGGTGAAGGGCTCTATGTTTCATTTAAAGGGTTTTGATAACGGCGATTCCAAGAGTGACTTTTTATTTTGTTCCAACGCCATTTTTGATGGGTTTCAGGCTTGTTTCAAAATTTATGCAAATTTGTTTTCAAAATAGCATTTTACTATTAAGATTAATCAAAATAATAGTTATTGTTCCTGAATCAGCTATATGTGCAATTTTTTTCTACTAGACAATCTTGAAAAAATAAATTTTTTAACTTTTGGTTACTATGGACCGTGGTTCGCTCTTTAGTAGATTGCCGCTATCGCGGCAATAATGATAAGTTCACTCCTGTTGAATAAAACAAACGAAAGAAAAGCACGCAACGGTGACAGTCCTTTCTCGGGACTTACGTTTCAAAATGCTTTTTTTTTTAATAAATGAAAAGAATGACGGTCAAAATTTAAAAAAAAAATTATTCTATACTTGAGGGGGCTACCGCCAACTTCCCGCTATTAATACTAAAATTTGAATAGTGCTTACCAAAATGAAATAAGGATGCAAAAATACCCAGAGGGTAACTACACAGTGTTATAAACAAAAATGAATTAATATAAAAATTTAGTTATAAGGAAAGCACAGAATTCAACATAGAGAGGCCGTTTGGGAACATTTATGAATAAGGCAAATATACAGTATATCTTGCTCCAAATTAAGCTAGCCCTACTTTTTTCAGACCAGATTTTGGTTTACATAATTATCGAAAACAAAAATGCTAATTAGATATTACGTACATCAAAATTTCAGGTTTAAAAATATAATATTGTAAACTAATTATGTCAATTATCGACATTTCTATGAAATTTGTTAACTTTTTAATGGAGTCGCTAGACCCTACAATGTAAATAGAACTACCAGTCTTTAATCCCTATCTTTCCATGTTAAATCTTCTAAGATCCAACTTCTTTTAGTTTTCCATTCTCTCTGGTGCAACGCCTCGAGCGCCATTGGAGGCATAATAGGATCTAAGATCGGGGTGAGGAACCTGCACAGGGTGGCTTTTTGTTAGTTCAGTATCCCTCTCAACATAAATTCAACTTAATACTCCGAGCCGTTACTCAGATTGTTCGTATACCCTTTTGGCAACCTGAATTCACATAGTGTATTTTGGCTTAGTTTCAACATCCCTCTAAATATTAGCTTAAAAGCTTCACTTTCATACAGTTAGCCTCAGTAGAAGTAGCATTCCTAGTAGTAGTTTCGATTTAGTTCAACATCCCCCCTAAAATTCCGTTTCTTCACCTTAATAACCTTAGCCCTTGGGAATTTTCACCTTAATATCCTTAACTTCAATAGTTATAGTTTTAGTAATAGTACTAGTACTAGCAGCAGTAGTGGTAGTATTATTAGTAGCAGTAGTAGTAGTGGTGGTAGCAGTAATAGTAGGAGTTGCAGTTTTAGCGGTAGTATATGCAAATAGTGCCTTTCAGTTAGTTCCAACGTCCCTCATAAAATGCCCTGAAAGTTTCAACTTAATACTCTCGGCCATATCTGGGATATTGTTGATATGACCTTTTGACAGTCTGCACGCATATAGTGTGCTTTAATTGAATTCGACATCACCCTAAACATTCCCTTGAAGTTTCACCTTCATACCCTTAGTAGTAGTAATGAAAGTCTGCACACAGTACTTTTTGGCTAGTTCAACATTTATCACAGCGTGCCCTGAAAGTTTCAACTTTATGCTCTAAGACTAAGCCATTCATGAGATACTGCTCATACGCCCTTTTAGCAACCTGAATACACAAAGTGCGTTTTGATTTAATTCAACACACCCCTAATATCCCCTGAAAGCTTCACCTTCATATCCTTAGCCTGAGTAGAATTAGTAGTCGTAGCAGTAGTGGTAACATACAAATAATGTCTTCAAGTTAGTTCAATATCCCCTTAACGTTCAAACTCAATACTCTAAGCCGTTCCTAAGATATTGCTTATATGTCCTTTTAACGCCTGCATGCACAAAGTGTGTTTTGATTTAATTGAAACTCTCCCTAGACATCCCTAAAAGTTTTACCTTAGTACCATTAGACTCAATAGTAGCAGTAATTGTATTAGCAGTAGTAGTAGTATACATATAGTGCGCTTTGATTACTTCAAAATTAGTTGTTACCCTCTAATCACTTTTGACTCTTAAAAAAAGCACTAAAGCATTCAATTCCCAATCAAATGAGCTCCTTAAAGTTTCTACAACTGCTCCTTCCATACGAAGTGCCTTGATGGAAAAAAATAATAAACAACCACAAAAAGTATATGTAAGCAATGGGGGAATTGCATAACTTACATTAAGTTCGTAGCCCAGTTCGCTCTTTCCTCAGGGAGCGCTATTGCGCTACCTATGATTTCAGCTAAGACCGACAAAAAAAACTCATACAGTCAATTTATGACTATAATTCTGGTAATTTCTACTTTGGGTAGGCGGTACTGTTTCTACTAATAAATTCAGAGAAGATTTTATTGATTTTATCTTTATTTTAAATTACATGATATCGTGGAAAAACTCCCTTTTTCGGTAGCTAGCCTTATGTGTCTTTTGGCCGGAAGTTCAGTCTGATCGGTCATGGATTTGTTTCTTATTCCATTAAATAATTTTTTCTAGAATTTGATTACATAGGGTTAACCGTTAAATCCTTTAAACCGATTTTTTTTTTTTAGGCTTTTCAAATCCATTCTTACCTGAATCAGCCATTTGACCAACTGAATGAAAGGTTGAAGCACCGCTGCATCTCGAACTTTCTTAATGACTAAAACTGTTAAAGGAGGTTTATACCAAGTCAACCTTTGGCTAGCTGGATCTTGAATGGTCCTGAAAAGTAGTTTGGGAAAAAGTTAATTCACAACATAAATAACAAATAGTTATACAAACGAGAATAAAAAAGGATATGTATATATATATATATATATATATATATATATATATATATATATATATATATATATATATATATATATATATATATATATATATATATATATATATATATATATATATATATATATATATATATATATATGACTCTCACGCCACTGTTGTTGTCTCTAAAGTGCCGCAAACACTAAATGATCCGATAGAACGCGAAGAAGTGCTCGATAAAGTAAGCCGTTATGATGCAGTTACCAACCTGAGTTTGCGAGGTGATAAATGGCTGACTAATGTTGAAAAATCTGCTGCTGAAGAATTCAAAGACTCAATTTCAGTGATTTTAGCAGAATCTTCATCTGAGAAGATCACTAAGCGGTTTTTCGGCATAGTCAAAGGAATATCGAAAGACTTAGACCTCTCATTCATACAAGGATATCCAGGTGTGGTGGAAGCTATGCGTCTCGTTGATACTGGCACGGTTAAGCTTGAGTTTTGTGACTCCATGTCAAAAGCCAAGGCTATGCAAAATGGTAATAAACTTGGGTATGAATACTTATCGGTGGAAAAATATCTGTCGGTACCTCGGTGTTGTCTCAAATGCCGTTCGCCAGACCATAGAGTTGCTGATTGTACAAGTTTGGTTGCGAAGTGTGCACGCTGCGCGGGGCCTCATATTTCCACCAAAGATTCTCCCTGCCAGATTGATGCAAAATGTGCCAATTGTGGTGAAAATCATGCCTCCTTTAGTCTTAGATGCAAAGTGCTGAGAGATATAATTGCCAAGAAGAAATGATTGTGCCCTTTTCGATTGTTTCGCTTAATATAAATGGTACTAGTTTAAAGGAGCATGTGATTGATAAATTGTGTGACCGGTTTGACACAGTATGCCTTCAAGAACACCTCCTAACTTCTACCAGTATTAACGTGTTAAAAAGAAGTCGTAATCATTCCATTTTTACAACTAATGCTAGGGTCACTGTTGATAGACATTCTGGAGGCGTCCATGCATTGTTAAGAATAACTTGAGTTTTTTCCCTCCAGTGGGTTTTTATAGTGATAAGTCTATCCTTGCGGTTCGGTTTGGTAATACTGTGCTGATAAATGTGCATCTCCCGTGTAACAAAAAAACTATTTCCGCTTTAAACGCGTCTCAGCAATTCTTAAGGCTATTCTTGCATCTGCTGCATCAAGTGGTAATGATTTCTTAGTGGTTGGTGACTTCCACACAGATATTATTAATCAGTCAGTTCGATCCGATACAGTACTTGATGCTTTTTCTGCTTATAAATTAGTCGACAAAAGTTTTGATTATTCATATATTCGCCAATCTGGAAGTTTGTCTAACATTGACCATGTAGTTTCCTCGCCAAATATAAATGTATCGACTGTTCTTGTTCATGAAGACGATCGTGATACTGACCACCTCCAGATTTCGTTCTCTGCTTCACTAGTAGCTCTCCGTAGCTCTACTAGACCATTTACACAAAGTTCTTACAGTGGTTTTACAGGAATAACTGGAGAAGAGCTATTATTGCACTTTATATTACTACGTTGTCCGCGTTATTAGGTTCTATAAAAGTTCCTTACCATTTGCTTCAAGCTACTGACCGTTTTTCAAATGATAAGCAGTCTCTTAATGAATATCATGATAAAATGATTTGGTTCTTAAAACAAGCAGAGGCGACTGCTTTTATTCTAGAAAAGATTAAAGTTAAACTAGAAAACCAGAATGGGTTTTGGACCCAGATTTAACAGTTGTAAAGAATTAAGCTAAGTTTTGGCTACGGACATGGGTGTCTTGCGGTCGGCCAAATCGAGGAGTTGTCTTCGACCTGAAGCAAAGTACCAAGCGTGCATATAAAAAACGTTTACGGCAGTCTAGGGTTTCTGGTTTTGATTTTTCTGCTTCGAGAAAGGAGTGATATCATGTTCTGAATTCGGATAAGCTTAGTAGTGAGTTTTCTGAAAGTCTTACATCAGTTCATACTTGGGTGTCGTATTATAATGATATTTCCGGCAAGGTGACTCGGGAAGTTGAAAAGCTTTTTAGTAATCTTCTTCAGTCGTATTTGCCTAGTCGTATTTCTCAGAGTAACGTATTACCGGTTTCTACTGTTGATATTGGTCAAGCTATTAAGAATATGCAATATAGCTCTGTTGATCAAGACGGAATTTCTTCTTATCATCTGAAAGTAGTTTGCCCAACTTTGATACCTCACCTTCAGCTATTGTTCCAGCTAATTCATATCGACCAATTACTGTTTCGTAAAATCTTAGCAACATTTTTGAATATATTCTTCTCCTTTTCATTTCAGAAAATATTAATTTTGGTTAAAACCAATTTGGCTTTCAAAAAAGGCTGGGATGTCAACACGCCCATCGTGTTCTAGTTTCCCTCCTGTTACAATCTACTAATAATAAATCTCCTCTTCATATCAAAGCTCTTGATCTTTCGAAAGCTTTCGACAGAATAATCCACTCACACGCACTCTATTCACTTTTTTTCTAATAATATTATCCTTTCTATTGTTGTTTTGTTACGGTACTGGTATTCTAACTCTTTTATTCGGGTAAAACGTAATGGAGTAGTTTCTGCTTCAAAGGAGTTTCTTCGGCGTGGGGTCCGTCAAGGTGGTGTGCTTTCTCCAGCTATTCTTACGTTATGTATTGCTGGCTTGGTCTTCACATTATTAATAATATCAAAGTACTTCGGACTCTGACAGTTTCTAATGCTAAGAAAAAAAAAAATTCAGATTGGATATTCAAAATGTGTTGCAAACAGATGGAGGTACAATAGAAAAGCGCTTGGGAAATTATATTCTTCGTTTGGCAATCATTCTATTCTCTTTTTTTTATCTGAATTTCTTCCAATTCTGAAGCCTAAAGATCTCAAATCTATACAGACTTATTATTTTAAATTTTCTCGGTACCTTTTGTGCCTCCCTCCGCAGTTCCAAAACCGGCATCTAATATCGCGATTTGGCCTCCCTGATTTACGGGAAAAAGTGACTGTGCTTGCGGGAAAGCTGTCGTTATCTGCAGGTCTTACTGCGCACCATAATTTACATCGTTTTATGTAAATAACTGTTAAGTGTGCGAGTTTGCTTTTTTTTTGTTCTTGATGTACTCCACTTCTTTTTGTTCATAGTGGCTAATAAATAAATATATATATATATATATATATATATATATATATATATATATATATATATATATATATATATATATATATATATATATATATATATATATATATATATATATATATATATATATATATATTCACAAGGAGATAAAGTCGTGATGTTTTGTACCTGCCTTGTATGTACTCAGTGGGAGACTAATAAAGAACCCCTTCTTTATTATTACGACTATTTTTACCTTAGAAAATCAGTTACGATTTGATTGCAATTTACCTGAAAAGGCGCAATTGCTTGCAATTAAGTAATCATTCAATTAATTGACTCACTCACGCTATGTTATTTGAAATTGTAAAATAAATAATTTTTTTCCCTCCAGAGTCTTTAGCCTAATTCTCGTCGTTTCTGATTGTCAAATAAGATTTATATGATATGATTTATGAATAGAAGTTTTCACACTAGCAGTTTCATAGACGTTTTCACAGTAACATAACGTATAGCCTTACACTGCATGTGACCTTACGCAGAAAATTTTGCCCGCAACGTAGGCAATGCAAAGTAAATTCGACCCGCTACATATAATTTTAAGCTTAGGTTAAGTTAGGAAAAGGTTAACATAGTAGCAACAAAACGGAGTATCTGCATGAAAAATTAATAAAATTTAAAATGGATTAACAAGGTTTTCCTAGAAAGTCTTCCAAATTCGATCAGAGCTTGGATCTTAATCTTCACTCGACATTTTCAATTATTGAAAAGACTGCACACGAAGATTCTGATGATTTCTGAAAAGACGGCGATTATGATGGTTTTATGGATGTTTACAGTAGCATAGTATAGAAGGATTTTATAAGTAGGAATGGTCGTGACCTAATCACTTAGCATAGAAAATTCGCACGTAATTTGAAAGCCCCTTAAAGTTGTACTGCTTTGCCTTTTTCTTAATACACTAAAGATCTCTTTGGCAATCTTATATCCTTATGAAGCTCAAATAGCACGGCAGATGTTGTATAAGTGCAACAGCTACTCAAATTAATTCGAGACACAAATTTTACAAATTTTTACTAATTAATTTAATTTCAGGGACAAGGTCAAGTATACCACACTACGTATTAAGCTTACTAGACCGTAAATAAAAATCAAGCATAGCTCCACTAGCAGAAAGAGCAATAAACTTATATTTAGTTTTTACTTCCGTGTACTCTTCATGCCGGTGATTGTATACAAAAGAAGTCGCCATTTAATTAAATTAAATAAAAAAAACAAGTTTTTTAAACTGAAAGTAAGGAGCGACATTAAAACTTAAAACGAACAGAAATTATTCCGTATATGAAAGGGGCTGTCCCCTCCTCAACGCCTCGCTCTTTACGCTAAAGTTTTTTATTGTTTTAAAAAATAAAGTTGTGAGACAGAGTCAAACTTTAGCGTAAAGAGCGAGGCGTTGAGGAGGGGACAGCCCCTTTCATATACGGAATAATTTCTGTTCGTTTTAAGTTTTAATGTCGCTCCTTACTTTCAGTTTAAAAAACTTGTTTTTTTTATTTAATTTCTGATCGTTTTTTAGTTAATGCAGCTTTTATTTGCATAAAAATTTTACTTTTCTTTTGCTAAATGAATGTCTTTACAAATTAACTTACGTAACTAACTTCTATATTCGTATATTTTTCTTCTGGCAAAAATTCAAAGTTGCAGATTTTTGCAGATATGAGCTTGAAACCTATGTAATAGGGTTTTCTGATACGCTGAATCTGACGTTGTGATTTTCATTAAAATTCTTCCACTTGTAGGGGATGTTTCCCCCCTCTTTAAAAAATCGAGTAAATTTCCTCAGGCTTGTTGCCTTTGATGAGTAATAAATAAAAAAAACAAGTTTTTCTAACTGAAAGTAAGGAACGACGTTAAAACTTAAAACGAACAGAAATTATTCCGTATATGAAGGGGGCTGTCCCCTCCTCAACGCCTCGCTCTTTACGCTAAAGTTTTTTTATTGTTTAAAAAAATAGAGTTGTGAGAAAGTCAAACTTTAGCGTAAAGAGCGAGGCGTTGAGGAGGGGACATCCCCTTTCATATACGGAATAATTTCTGTTCGTTTTAAGTTTTAACGTCGTTCCTTACTTTCAGTTGAAAAAACTTGTTTTTTTTTTAATTTAATTTTTGAAAGTTTTTGAATTAATGTAGGTTTTGACTTTGGCTCACCGTACATGAATAATTAAAACAAAATTTGCATATTATATTTGGTTAAATGGCTTTCTCGAAACTTGTTTAATTTTATTTACGAACGTTTTTATTAGTAATAAATATACGTAACTTAGAATTAACTTACGTAACGAACTTCTATATTCATAAATTTTTAACACGTATATTAGGGGTTCGCCCCCTAGTCAATACCCTGCTCTTTAAACTATAGTTCGAATTTTTTTTCCAGTTCTTTAAAAATGACCTCTTAATCACAGTCAGTTGATCAGTTGAAAAACTTGTTTTTTTTTATTTAATTCCTGATCTTTTTCTTTAATAATGCTGGGAAATCCGGCGCCCCCTTCATAGCAATGTCCCTTCCCCCATGAAAACTTCCTTCATGGAAAGATCCTTCCATATTGCCCCCGCCCCGCTCCTTCCCCCCCCTACCAGAAAAAATCTCCTCTGAAAAAGTCTGTATACTTCCCAATAACCAATACTATATGTTAACATTGAGTAAAGTTCATAACTTTCAGCCCTCCCCCTGGGGACTTTGGAGGATCAAGTCATCCTAAAAGACATATTTATTATACTTTCGACCATCCCGAACAAAATGGCTATCTCAAAATTTTGATCGGGTGACTTTGGGAAAAAAATGAGCGTGGGAGGGGGCCTAGTTGCCCTCCAATTTTTTTGGTCACTTAAAAAAGGCACTATAGCTTTTAATTTACGTTCCAATGAGCCCTCCCACGATATTCTAGGATCACTGGGTCGATACGAACACCCCTGGGTAAAAAAAAAAAAAAAAAAAAAAAAAAACAAACAAAAAAAAAAACACGCATCCGTGATCTTTCTTCTGGCAAAAAATGCAAAAGTCCACATTTTTGTAGATAGGAGCTTGAAACCTCTACAGTCGGGTTCTCTGATACGCTGAATATGATGGTGTAATTTTCATTAAGGGTCTGTATTTTTTAGGGGGTCTTTCCCCCTTTTTTCGAAAATCAGCCAAATTTTCTCAGGCGCTAAACTTAAAATCAGCTAAAGGTAGCACTAAACTTGATGAAAGTTATATATTTGAAATCAGCATTGAAATCTGATTCTTTTGATATATCTATTGGTATCAAAAACCCGTTTTCTAGAGTTTCGGTTACCATTGAGCCGGGTCGCTCCTTACTTACAGTTCGTTACCAAGAACTGTTTGATACTAAACTTAATAAAATTTATATATTTAGAATCAGCATTATAAACACATTCTTTTGATACATTTATTGACATCAAAATTCTGTTTTTAAAAGTTTCGATTACTAATGGGCCGTATCGCTTGTTTTTTTATTGTTTTTTTTTATTACGTATATGTTATTACGTATATGAGGGGGTTCTGCCCTTAGTCAACACCAAGCTCTTTACGTTAAAAGTTAAAAAAAAATTTGATTCACAAACCCCTGAATCACAAAGGCCGTTTAATTAGAATAGATAGCTCTTTTGAAAGCACTAAAAAAAAACTGTAGCTTAAAGAGCGAGGTATTGACTTGGAGGAGAACCCCCTCACATACGTTATAATTTCTGTTCGTTTTAAGTTCTAATATTCCTTCTTACATTTCAGTTGAAAAAACTTGGTTTTTTTTTATTTAATTTCTGATCGTTTTTTAAATAATGCTTGGAAATCCGGCGCCCCCTTCATAGAAATGTCCCTTACCCCAAAGAAACATCCTCCACGGAAATATTCTCCAGAGTAACTCCCTCCTCTAGCCCCCCTCCAGAAAAAATCCTTCCTGAAAATGGTTGTATACTTCCCAATAACCAATAAATACTGCTGGCAAGTCCGGCGCCCCCTTCAGGGCTATGTCCCTTCCCACATGAAAACTTCCTTCATGAACAGATCCTCCAAAATAACCCCCGACCCACCCTTCCCGCCCCCGACCAGCAAAAAAACCACCTGAAAACTTCTGTATACTTACGAATAACCAATACTATATGTTAACATTGGGTAAAGTTCATATCTTTTAGCCCTCCCTCTGGGTACTTCGAGGGATTAAGTCATCCCAAAAGACATATTTATCATATTTTCGACCATGCTGAACAAAATGGTTATCTCAAAATTTTGATCGGGTGACTTTGGGAAAAAAATAAGCGTGGGAGGGGGCCTAGTTGCCCTCCATTTTTTTGGTCATTTAAAAAGGGAACTATAACTTTTAATTTCCGTTCCATTGAGCCCTCCAATGATATTCTAGGACCACTGGGTCGATACGATCACCCCTGGTAAAAATAAAATAAAAAAACAAAAAAACAAACAAATAAACACGCATCCGTGATATTCCTTCTGGCAAAAAATGCAAAATTCTACATTTTTGCAGATAGGATTGAGGAACCTCGATAGTTGGATTCCCTGATACACTTAATATGACGGTGCGATGTTAATTAAGATACTATCATTTTAGGGGGTCTTTCCTCCTTTTTTCGAAAATAAGGCAAATTTTTTCAGGCATATAACTTTTAACGGGTGGCACTAAACTTGATGACAGTTATATATTTGAAATTAGCATGGAAATATGATTCTTTTGATATATCTATTGGCATCAAAAACCCGTTTTCTAGAGTTTCGGTTACCATTGAGCCGGGTCGCTCCTTACTTACAGTTCGTTACCACGAACTGTTTGATGAGTAAAGCAGGATAAGAAAATGGACATAATAAGAGGGAAGAAAGGTGATGTTGCCTTAAAAGCCTAGAAAAAAAATAGTTTTATTGATAAACCTTGTTGCTTGAGCTACCAAACATTGTACTATTCAGTCTATTGCTAAAAAAAACAGGTCATCCCCGAGAAGGGTGGGAAAAGGTCGCCAAGAAGATTTTTAAAAAATCCGATTTTCAGAGTAGGAGGTAAAAGAGTAAAATTTTGAATGGGCATGAGTGGAGGAGGATCTTGCCAGCAAATTAGAGCTGCAGTAAGTTGTAAGTAGTAGCAGCAGTAGTAAAACCTTATTAGATTTATTCACAAATAAAATCAAACAGTATGTAGGGAACGGCTCGGCAAAATAATAACCGAAACCACTAAAAAAGAGAAATTTTGGTAACAATAGATGAATCAAAAGAATTAGCTTTTTACGCTGATTTTGTATATATCAGACTCATTAGGTTTAAAATTACACATCAAAAGCTACGAGCCTGAGGAAATTCGTCTGATTTTCGAAAAAGGGGAAATATACCCAAAAAAAGTCAGAGAGTCAAAGTCAAAGTTAGTTTTTTTTTTTGCCAGAAGAATTATCACTGCCACAAAATGAGTTTATTTTTTCCCGGGGGTGATCAGATTAAACCAACGACTCCAGAATATCTTACGAGAGCCATTCGAACACAAATAAAAGGTTTTAGTACCCTTTTTAAGTTATCAAAAAGATTGGAGGGCAACTAGCGCCTCTCCCACGCCCCCTTTTCCCCCAAAGTCACCCGATCACAATTTTGATATAGCCATTTCATTCAGCATGGTTGAAAGGCCAAACAAATATGCCTCTGGGGATGACATGACCCCCATGGGCCCTGAGGAAAGGGCTATAAGATACAAAATTTGCCTATTGTTTACGTATAGTATTTGTTCTTGGGAAGTACACTGGGGGAATTCGCCAGAATTCCTGTGAGAAATTCTTTTTATTTGTCTTACTTTCTCTTGGGTGACTCAATTTTACATTTGCAGATGTTATGGGGGAACTGTCCTGGGAAAATTTTCAGCGGGGTTGAATTATCTGGGGGTATTTTTCAGTTAGAGGGGAGGGGGGTTTTCGCGAGGGGAATTCTCCATTGGGCAATTTTTCGCACAAGAAATTTTCTATGGGAGAACTTTCCGCGAGAGAAACTTTCCACTGGGGAGAGGGGCAGATTTCCGGGAAAAAAATTCACGGAGGGAGGATTTTCGGCATGATTTAAAACAAACCTTTTTCAAACGAAAGTATCCTAAGAAGAATTCCCCTGGCGGAATTGACAGCAGAAAATTTTCCAGGAGGCTGGATTTTCAGCGAGGATGGAATTGTCAGGGAGGGGTGAATTTTACACTCGAGGAGCTTTCGATGGAGGACTTTTTCGTGGGGGAGAATTTTTATAGAAGGAGGAGGAGGCAGCTTTCCGGACAATATTTGAAAAACAGTCAGATATTAAATTTAAAAAACAAGTTTATTCTGTTGAAAGTAAGGAGCAACTTTAAAACTATTCAGTATATTAGGGAAACTGCCCCCTCCTCAATACCCCATTCTTTCCGCTAAAATTTGACTTTTTGTCCCAATTATGTCAAAACGGCTTTTGAAATACAAGGATCATTTAATTAGAATAAGAAGCTTTCACTAAAAAAAAGTTGAACGTGAAGAGTGAGGTATTGAGAAGAAGGCAGCTTCTCTCACATACACAATAATTTCTGCTCGTTTTAAGTTTTAATGTTGCTCCTCACTTTTAGTTGAAAAAACTTTTTGTAATTTATTAACATTCAAGCAACAAAATGATGGACAGTAGGTAAGAGAAGGGATGGTTAATGTTAAGGTGGGTTCGTCATGGGGTTTCGAAGTCAATTTTTAATATCTGGTGTGAAAAAAATGTAAAGGGTTTGTTCCTATCAAAATAGCTAAGAAATTATTTGTTTTTTTAATCTAAATTACTAATTCATTTAACATTTAGAATGATCTTCGTATCCGGACGATTAAATTGAACAATTTAAAAGATTCTAGTAATGGAAAAGACTGTTAGTAATTAATTACATTAAATAAATTTATCAAATGGTTACTAGTACATTAACTAAATTTACAAAATCTAGTCTTAATACTGATTTTAACAGTACTAACTGATTATAACATACTCAATTTCACTATAATCGTTGTATTTCACAAAAAAAAAATAACGGAGGAATATAATATACCACACATGGGAATCAATAGGGGACAAGAATCAGGCAAAACTTTTAATATGAGGCCCCAAAGAAAGGAACTAGCTAGGAAAAGATACAAACCCAGACTCAGAGACTATAAGAAGTTCTTAGGGTTCTTAGACTACAGGAAGTTCTTAGAATTTCTACGCCCAAGAAATCTTCGGGCAATAAAAAGGCCGTAAGAGAGCAAAAGAGAGTGTAAGAGAGACAATAACTAATGGGAATTCAGTCAAATTTTAATTTAAACAAATAATTTGGCTTTTCTAACCATCAAGTATAGCCATAACTAATTCATACAAGATGCCATGAAATACAATTTAAAAAGTGTGTGCAATGTCTAAACTCTATTATAAGTACCATTTAATATAAGCTTTATAAGAACAATCTCACATTCACAAAATCATAAACTAAAGTACAAAATAATAATGAAATAAATATAGTAAATTAATGATAAGATATTAAATATAATGAAAAAAAAAGAAAAGACTATTATAAAAAATGAGAAATTGAAATAGTTCTGGGATATACAAGGAGTTTGAAAAAAAAATCAATACTAAGCAAATAATTTGACATCTCTTACCATAAAGCAAGGCCATAAGTCGGACTCATAACAGACGGCATAAAATACAACTTAAAAGGATTGCATCACACACTCTTTACCGTGTCGTTGAAGCTCGATCATAAATCCTCATTTTATATTTTAGTCACCATTATCTGCAAGTAGTTTCTTTAGAAACTTTTTGCGAGTTTTGCCAACTAGGACGCGACCTTACATTTATTTGTATTCTCATATTCCTTCCTCAAACCCAGATAGTGACTAATGCACCATCAAATAAATGCAGTGCAGTAACGCTGTCTAAATAAAGAACAACATGGTTTCAGATTTTTTTTTTTTTTCACCAGCCCACTAGGTGTGCAAGGGGTAGTCGTAGAAACTACGTCGAGGGCTAATTTGATAGGACATTGAAAGGGGTAGTGTCCTTTTTAAGAGTCGAAAGAACAACTGCCCCCCCCCCCCCAGAGAAACACGATCAAAATTTTTAGGGGATGATTTTGTACAAAATAGGGTAAGGTTCAATAACTATGCCTCCAGGATGACATGATCACTCATGATTCCTGGTGCAATGCCTGTACGTTGTGCAAGTTGCCCATTATTTATATAAAAGTTCCGTTATTGAAAACAGGAACAAATTTGATCCTGGATCTCCAAAAAGGCTAAGGGTAATAAGGTTATATTTTTAGGGGAGAATTGAAGTGGACGATAAACTTAATCAAAACACACTATTAAAGTTAGGATTGGAAAAAAGTGTGCTGGCAATATCTCTGGAACGACTGAGGGTATTAAGTTGAAACTTTCAAAGTATGTTGAACTAACCAAAAGACACTATGTAAATTCATTTTATTTATTTAATACTATAAAATTTAACTATCAGACAGCAAATCTGCAATCTGTAATTGTCAAAACAGCATTTCTACAATGTCCCAGGAATGGCTAAGGGTAATAAGTTGAAACTTTAAAGGCAGTTGAGGGGGATTTAAACCTAAATCAAAGGAACCAGACACCTGAACAACTAAATCAGACACCTCATTCCCTTGAAATGTCTCAAAAGGGCTGAGGGTAATAAATTGAAATTTTAATCGAGAAAAGCAGTTGAAAGATGAAATTTGAAGTGAATTTTGTTAATACAAGGGTTAAACCAGCCAGAAGATACAAATTGTATCTGGGTTGTAAAAAGGACGTACCTGCAACAATATCTCCGGAATGGCTAAGGGTATTATGTTGAAAATTTTCAGGGCATGTTGAGAGGGATATAACAATAAATCTAAAGATAATATGTTTGTCCATGTTGTCCAAAGAACGTATTTATAACATTTTAGGAACAAAAAGGGGTATTGACTTGAAATTTTCATGTAAGGTTAAAGGGAGCGTTGAACTAAATCAATAGACATTATGCGCATCCAGGTTGTCAAAAGAGTGTTTATGCAATCTAAGGTTGTCATTATATAAGATTTGGCTAGGGATGTTTAGTTGTAACTTTAAGTGCATGCTGAGGGGGTATTGAACTAAATCAAAAGACAATATATGCATCCATATTTTAACAACAACCTATCTGCGATATATACATATATATATATATATATATATATATATAATATATATATATATATATATATATATATATATATATATATATATATATATATATATATATATATATATATATATATATAAACGGGTAAGAGTATTAAGTGCAAATTTTCAGAGCATGTTCAGGTAGTCTCAGGAACAGTTAAGTGTATTAAGTTAAAATTTTCATAGAATACTAGGGGAATGTGGAACTAAATCTAAACAAACTATATAAAAGTGATTAAAAGTGTGATTAAGCAAAATATCAGTCACAGGTAAGAATATTTAATTGAAGTATTCAGGGCATATTGAGGGGGTGCTGAACTAGATCAAAAGACACTATGTGCATCTGCTACTACTGTCACTAACAACTCACTGCAGCACTAAGCCGCTTGAGACCAACAAAGCCAGGCACGCTCCTCCTCCATCCCAACCCATTCAAGGCCTTGGTCTTGATGCCCTCCCAAGAAGTTCCGAATTCCCTTAAATCTTTCCTTACAATCTCCCACACCAATTGGGGACGACCTGTTTCTGTTTGGCCCTAGATGGTTGGCAGACAAGGACGATCTTTGGCATTTTATCATCCTTCATCCGATGAACGTATCCTAGCCTTCTCTTTATCTCCTCTCATTATACCCCTAGAAAACGGGAATGAACCAGATTTTTACGCCCCTTATTGTATCACTAATTATCACCCGAAGTGTCGCAAACTTTTGATTCTTTTCTATACTATTCCCGTAACAGACTTCTCATGCACGGCCAAGGATACTCAGTTGACCTGAACTGGTAATGCTTGAGGAGGTATTGAAATAAATCATAAGACAGTATTTGTATTCAGGTTGTAAAAAGCATATCTGCAATGTCAGAAACTTGTAAGAGTTTTTTCAGTTAAAACTTTCAGGGAATGCTGGAGAATTTTGGACTAAATCAAATGCCGCTGCATGCATACAAGCGGTCAAAGGGCCCACCTGCAAAACATCAGGAACATATAAGGGTACTTATTTGAAACTTTCAGGGCATGAGGGGAATTTAGAACTAAACCGAAGGATATACTATGAACACCCATGTTGTCAAAATGCCAAACCAGCAATATTTCAAGAACGGCTAAGGGTATTCAGTGGAAACTTTCACTGCCCTTTGAGAGGAATCAAAGAACACTTTATGTTTACAGGTTGTCAAAAGGGGGTATCTGTAACGCCTTGGTAAAAGCCAAGAATACGTGGCTGAAAGCTTCAAGGAATATTAAGGGGTGGGGGTTTAAAATAAATAATAAGACACTATTTTATCAGGGTTGCAAAAAATGCGAAGTTAAAATTTTCAAGGAGTATTTAAATTTTAAGCCACTATTTTATCAGGGTTGCAAAAAAAGGCACAGTTGCAACATCTCAGCAAAGGTTAGGAGTATTAAGAAGGAATTTTCAGGGAAAGTAAAAGAGAATAATGAACTTAATCCTAAGAGACTTAGTGCAGAACATTCCGTACATTCCACGGACATTCACCAGCCGTACATTCCATGTCTTTTTCAGTGAGGCCCCTCACGAAAGTCACAAAATCACTCACATGATTGGAATTTTTAACATATTTGGCCCTGTTAGAGCAGGGTCCCGGTAGGCACTACACCTGGGTGGTCACCCCACTTGCCAACCTCAAAGGCCGGCACTGTCAACCAAACATTTCCTGAAATTTTCATCTTAATACCCTTATTTTCAATAGCAGTAGTAGTAGCAGTACTAAAAGTTTTAGCAGTAGCAGTAGTAATAGCATTAGAACAAGTGGTAGCATGCACTTATTTTGCCTGGTTCAACATCTCACTCAACGTGCCCTATAAGTCTCAACATAATGCCCTAAGCCGTTCGTGAGATGTTGCTGATACGTCCTTTTGACAAGCTGTATGCAAATAGTGTGTTTTGGTTCAGTCCTAAACCCTTTCAACATCCTCTGAAATGTTTGCCTTAATGCCCTGAGCCTTAATAGTTGTAGTAGCAGTGGAAGTAGCAGTAGCTGTAGTAGCAGCAGCAGTAGTAGCATGCATATGCTGCTTTTTGGTTGACTGAACATCCCTTTCATCATGCCCTGAAATTTTCAACTTACTAGCCTCAGCCATTCGTGAGATATGCCCTTTTGACAACTTGCATGCACATAGTTTGTTTTGATTTCCTTCCTGAATGTCCTTGTCTTTTTTGAAGACCAAGAATCAAACATGTCCCCCTTTTCCAATAACAAATACTATATATAAACAACGGGCAAATTGCACAAATTACAGCCTTTTCCAAGGGGGCTGCAGGGAGAGGGGGAAAGTCATCAGCAGAGGCATAGCTATAACTTCTAACTATGCTGAACGATATAGTTATCTTGAAAGTTTGATCGGATGTCTTAGGGGGAAAATGGGCGTGGGAGGGGGACTGGTCGCCCACCAATCACTTTTGACTCCTAAAGAAGACACTGGGATTTTCAATGTTCGATCAAATAGGCCCCATTCGAAATGCCTGAGACAACTCCTTCCATCTGAAGTCCCTTGGTGAAAAGAAAAAAATATATAATACATTGAGCCCAGTTCGCTCTTTACTTAGGTAGCGCAATATTCCATGAAAACTAATTACAACTGTAAAGGACCTATCAATTAAACTAAATCGAGATCCTCCTCACTGTCCACATTATGTCTTGAACCTCCCATATTGAATAAAAAACTAGTCACATATTGGAAGGGCCTACCAATTAAGCTAATTCGAGATACTCCCCATGATCTACATATTCTCTTTAACCTGTCATGTTGAGTAAAAAAATAGTAAGGACCTACCAATTAAGCTGATTCGAGAATCTCCCTACAATCCGCATAGTGTCTCTAAACTTTCTGAACTTTAACTAGTCAGTGAACATGTTGTAAACCCTTCCATATAAGCAGGGAAGGCGGCCTTCTAATTAGGATAGTCGATCGAGGTCTTAATTCACGGACCAGAAACAATTCATTCCAATTCCGGAATAACTGTAAACTCCTCCCCCTATACAGCCGTTATGTTCCAAACTATCAAAATAAATACTAACAACAAGCAACCTTGCCAAGTACATAAAAAAAATAAGGAAGAAGTCTTACTTCCGGAAGTTTTTTTTTTAATTTCAACGCGATGAAGGACGGTTAAGAGACCAGCTGACGGTGAAGCAGTTATCCGCTATCGTTCGTAGCGAAGATGATTATAGTTTATGTTGTTGCACAAGCATAGTTAGAAGCAATAAATAAAACGGTGAAACGAGTAAGATTTTTTTTTTATGTCGATATGGTTAAAACCAACTAGAAGCTATGTATTCAGATGTTTTGTGAAAAACTTGACTGAAAATTTTTAACGGGCAGAGGGGTTACAAAGGAAACCTGAAACGATATATATTGTGTTTGTTAGTAAAAATTACATCCCAGTTAGCAACTATGAACAATTGCTTCTTTCTTTTCATCCCTCTTCTTAACTCAGGTTGAAATGTAAAATCAAACAATAATTAGCTTATTTTGTTTAAATTAAGTTTTTGATTTGAGTTTTATTCACAGAAAGAGATAACAGTACAAATACAAGCTGTAATAGGCTCAAGAACCTTATACACTACCAAAAAAATCCTTTTAAAATTTCAAATTTTACAGATTGGTGCATCAGGAATGTTAAAAAGGGCAAAAGCCTCACCTGAAAATATAAGCCTTAAAATTAGTTTTGAAAAACGAATTCAACCTGAACTTTAAATAAACCTAAAAATGTAGCCCTTTGGGGGATTCCAGTCTCCTTTCGTCTATGGTGATTAACAGTATTAATTACTGAGTCGAACACCTTACTCCTCCCCAAAACACTGTCAACACTCCAATTTCGACCAAAATACCTAGCATTCATGATTTTTTTTCCCAATTCGGATTTTTTAAGAATTATGCAACACTTTTTTGACCCAACTCCATGTCACAAGTAAAGTGTGCGTATCCAAGATATACAAAAGTTTTAAATTCAGTTCTTTTTAACCAAATTTATCTTCTTACATACCTACTTAGTATTTTGAACAATATTTCATTTTTTTTTGTTAATATCATCAAACAGCTGAATCCCCCCCCCCCCTCTGAAAGACATACCAAATAAGCTAATTCAAGATTTCCCCCTTAGTCTCGTAACTGCCATACTGAAAATACAACCGCAAGTTATTGGACGTGAACCGCATCTGAGATTAAAATTAACAAGCACAGAACCAAATTATGACGACCTGTTATTCTCTTAAGCCATATTTAATGCTATTATTCAACTTTTTTTTTTTTTTTTTTTTTTTTTTTTTTTTTGTCTTCTAGCAAAAAAAACAAGATACAATGAATATTTTTGGATTGTTGCTAAAATCCACAAATTGTTCAAAAGAAGTAACTCGTGAATTCATCTTGGCCCAAAGGTTAGCAAGCTAGACTCTCAAGGAAAAGGTCGCGGATCCGAGTCACAATGGCGGCTATTGTTTAGGTCGGGGTAAGGGTTAGTGGCATTTTTCTGCAAGACAAGCCAAAAATTTACCCAGCTTCAAGCAAAAATCTAGGGAAAATTACGCGAAATATCGGATGATTTGCCCCCAAGCACGGATAGAACTCCCAGTCGAGGGCAAGGCATCAGGAGATCAGGACCCGCGCTTCACGAAACTTGTTGATATATAGGCAGAAAAGTTTATTTTAGGAAGCGTTGTACTGCACCTTCTAAACGTACTTTCATTTACCTTCCCTTCCGTAAGCCCCCTGTACCTTTTAAGGACATGAACTGATTTTGAACTTTAGAGGAAACAATTTTTATTCTGAGCGAAGAGTATTTACTGCAGAAGTAGCACCTCCAAGTAGTCACGGTCACACGTAATCACACTCACAAGAAGTTAGAATCCCAATCGCAGTAGTTATAGTTGAAATTAGTCACGGTCATAAATATCCGCATTCAGATAGCAGCCGTAAGAATTCAAATTTTCCAGAAGTCGCTGTCCTTAACAGTTGCAGTTGTAGTCAAAAGTAGGTGCAGAAGTAGTAGTAGTAGCGGATTGAAGTAGCCCTAAGTTACACTTTAATACACTCAGCATTTACTGAGATTTTGCAATTACTCAGTGTGTTTCAATTTATTCAACATCCCACGAACAGTCCCTAGAATTTTCACCTTGATGTTCCTAGACATTCCAGGTATTTTGCAAATACACCTTTTTTAACCTCCCTCTCCCAATTTTAATAAAAAATCTCTCGACAAGCCCTGACTGTTTCAACTTAATAACCTTAGATGTTCCTGAGATACCGCAAATGACAACCTGCATGCGCGTAGTGTGTTTTAGTTTAGTCCAAAATTCCCTGAAATAATCGCCCTTATAGCCTTAGTAGTAGTATTAGTTATGGTGTCAGTAGTTGCAGTAGTAATAGTGGTAGCAACAGTAGTAGCCCTATACACATAGTGTCTCTTGGTTGGTTCAACATACCCCCTGAACATGCCCTGAAAATTTCTACTTAATATTCTAAGCTGAAAATTTCATTTTAATACCTTAGCGTGCAAAGTAGAATTGGCTGTAGTAATAGCAGCAACAGTAGTAAAAGTAGTAGTAGAAGTAGCATTAGTATTAGTAATAGTAGTAATATGCACATAATATCTGTTGTCTAGTTCAACACCTCTTTCAATATGACTTGAAACTTTCAACCCAAATAACCCAATACTCCACGCCGTTCCTGAGGTATTGTTAATATTCTTAATAAACTTAGCCTTAGAAGTAGCAATAGCAGGAGTAGCTGTAGTTGCAGTAGTAGCAGTAACAACGGTAATAGTAGTAGGATTAGTAGCAGTAGTGGAAGTAGTAGCATATTAGTAGTATGCATTCAGCTCCTTTTGGTTAGTTCAACACCCCCCTCACCACTCGCTGAAAATTTTAACCTAATAGCCTTAACCTTAACAGTAGCAGTATCAGAATTAGTAGTAGTAGGCTATACACTTAGCGCCTTTTGGGTATAAAATCCACTCAACATGCCCTCAAAATTTCAAGTTATTACCCTGAGCCGTTCCTAAGATATTGTGGATAAGCTCTAACGACAATTTGCAGGCGCAAGTGTGTGTTGATTTAGTTAATCATCCAACTCAACATTCCATGAAAGTTGCACGTGCATAAACTTAGTCTTCTAAGGAAAAAAAGTAGCCGTAGCAATAGCAGTAGTACACTTATAGTGCCCTTTGGTTCGTTAAACATGCCCCTCAACATACCCTGAAAGTTTTTTAACTTATACTTCTATGCCGTTCATGGCATGTTCTGGACACACATAGTTTGTTTTGATTTAGTTTAACATTCCCCGAAAAAATCAACCTTATAACAAAAGCCTTAGTAGCAGTAGTAGTCGCAATAATAGTAGTAGTAGTAACAGTAATAGTAGCAGTAGTAGCAGTATATACGTAGTGCCTTTTGTTTAGTTCAATATATCCTTGAATAGGCCCCGATAGACTCTAAGCCGTTGCTGCGATATTCCTGATACGCTCTTTTGACAACATATAATGTAAATAATATGTCTTTATTTATTTCAACATCCCTTATCAACAACTCCTTGAAAGTTTCATTTTAATACCTTAGCATCAGAAGTAGAATTTGCAGTAGTAATGGTAGCAGCAGTAGAACAAGTAGTAGGAAGAGTAATAGTAGTAGTATAAGTAGTAGCAGTATTAGTAGTAGTAATATGCACATAATACCTTTTGGTTATTTAAACACTTGTATTATGAGAAATTTTTATACGACCTCTTGACGACCTTCATGCATAAAGCTGTGTTTTTATTCAGTTCAACATTCCTGGAAACCCAAAGTTCAACATTAACTATACATTCCCAGAAAGTTTCACCTTAAAACCCTAAGCCTCAGTAGTATAAGCAACATTTATAGCAAGAGTAGCAGTAGTAGTGGCAGCAGTAGTAGTAGTGTGTAGGTAGTAGTATTAGCAGTAGTAGTAGTTGTAGTAGTAGTAGCAGTAGCAGTAGGAGGAGGAGAAGGAGTATTAGTAGTAGTATTAGCAGTAGCAGTAGTTGTAGTATTAGTAGCAGTAGAAGTAGGAGGAGGAGAAGGAGTATTAGTATTAGTATTAGCAGTATTAGCAGTAGAAGTAGTTGTAGTAGTAGTAGTAGTAGCAGTAGGAGGAGGAGAAGGAGTATTAGTAGTAGTATTAGCAGTAGTAGTAGTTGTAGTATTAGTAGCAGTAGCAGTAGGAGGAGGAGAAGGAGTATTAGTAGTAGTATTAGCAGTAGTAGTAGTTGCAGTAGCAGTAGGAGGAGGAGAAGGAGTATTAGTATTAGTATTAGCAGTAGTAGTAGTTGTAGCAGTAGTAGTAGTTGTAGTAGTAGTAGTAGTTGTAGTAGTAGTAGTAGCAGTAGTAGTAGTAGAAGTATGAACTTAGTGCATTTTCGTTAGTCCACAATTCCCCTTAACATGCCCAGAAAGTTTCAATTTAATACTACAAGCCTTCTGGGAAGTTCATCATCACCCTAAACATACCCTGAAAGAGTGAACTTAATGCTCTAAAACATTCCCGAGACATTGCTGATACTTCCTTTGAGAGCCTGCAGTAGTGTTTCGATTTAGTTCAACAATCCCTCAAAATTTTCATAAAATTTCATGTTAATACCTTTACTCATAGTGGAAGTAGTAGACTACAAGGAGAACTACTAGTAGTAGCATGCACATAGTGTCTTTTGGTTAGTTTCGAATCCCCCTCAACATACAATAAAAGATTCAACTTAAGGCTCTAAATCGTTTCTGAGATACCGCTGAAATTCGCTTTTGACAAGATGCATGCACATAGTTTGTTTTGATATGGTTCAGCGTTCCCCTCAACATTCCCTGAAAGAATCACTCATATAACCCTAGCCTTAGTAGCAGTAGTAGTAGCAGTAGTAATAGTAGTAGTAGTAGCAGTGTACACATATTGCCTTTTGGTTGATTCAACTACCCTTGAACATGCCCTGACATTTTCAACTTAATACTCCGCAATATTGCTGATACGTCCTTTTTACAGCCTCAGTGCAATTCATATTTTGAACATATTTCAACAACTTCCTCAACCTTCTTGAAAGTTTTATTTGTAATACCTTTGCATTAGAATTAAAAAATTGCAGTAGTAAAATTAGTAGTAGGAGTAGCAGTAGTAGAAGTAGTAGTAGGCATGCATATAAAGCGTTTTGGTTAGTTCTAAAGGAAATTGCTACATGCCTTTTTGTCAACCTTATTAACCAAGATTAACCGGATTAACCAAGACTCGAAAAACTCCAAAAGACGGCAAAGATGGCGAAGGCATAACCAACAATTGTTACTTATATGTGCCTATCTTGTCTTAGAATTTGAACCCGCTATTACTTTTCTGATGCATAGCTACTCAAATTGTCAACCTCTTGAGTTTTTTAAGTAGTGCATCGCATGAACAAATTTTATATTCCAAACGAATCTCATATACTTTGAAATGAAAAACCGAGATCAGATCATTGAGATCCAAATTTAAAACAAAGTCTGTCAGTCTTGGTTCAAAAGTAGATTTTCCTTGCCGCGGCAACTTTCTAATATCAAACCGTATGTGGTAACGAACTGTACGTAAGGAGCGACTCGGCCAAATAGTAACGGAAACTGTAAAAAACAGAATTTCGATATAATAATAAATACATCAAAAGATGAATTGGCATGTTATGCTGATTCCAAATACATAGGATTCATTAGGTTCAATGATAACAGTCCAAAGCTACGAGTCTGGAAAAATTTTCCGAAGTGTCAAAAAGGGGGGTAACACCCAAAAAAGTCAAAAAATATTAATAAAAATCACATCTTCAGATTCAGCGTATTAGAGAACCACACTTTAGAGGTTTCAAGTTTCCATCTGCAAAATATGTTTTTTTTTGTTTTGTTTTTCGGATTTTGAAATTAAAATCCGAGATCAGATCATTGAGATCCAAATTTAAAACGAAGTCTGTCAGTCTTGGTTCAGAAGTAGATTTTCCTTGCCGCGGCAACTTTCTAATATCAAACCGTATGTGGTAACGAACTGTACGTAAGGAGCGACTCGGCCAAATAGTAATGAAAACTATAAAAAACTGAATTTCGATATAATAATAAATACATCAAAAGATGAATTGGCATGTTATGCTGATTCCAAATACATAGGATTCATTAGGTTGAACGATAACAGTCCAAAGCTACGAGTCTGGAAAAATTTTCCGAAGTGTCAAAAAGGGGGGTAACACCCAAAAATGTCAAAAAATATTAATAAATATCACATCTTCAGATTCAGCGTATTAGAGAACCACACTTTAGAGGTTTCAAGTTTCCATCTGCAAAAATATGTTTTTTTTTGTTTTTTTTTTCGGATTTTGAAATTAAAATCCTAGATCAGATCATTGAGATCCAAATTTAAAACGAAGTCTGTCAGTCTTGGTTCAAAAGTAGATTTTCCTTGCCGCGGCAACTTTCTAATATCAAACCGTATGTGGTAACGAACTGTACGTAAGGAGCGATTCGGCCAAATAGTAACGAAAACTATAAAAAACAGAATTTTGATATAATAATAAATACATCAAAAGATGAATTGGCATGTTATGCTGATTCCAAATACATAGGATTAATTAGGTTGAATGATAACAGTCCAAAGCTACGAGTCTGGAAAAATTTTCCGAAGTGTCAAAAAGGGGGGTAACACCCAAAAAAGTCAAAAAATCTTAATAAAAATCACATCTTCAGATTCAGCGTATCAGAGAACCACACTTTAGAGGTTTCAAGTTTCCATCTGCAAAAATATGTTGTTGTTTTTTTTTTTTTTTTTTTTTTTTTTTTTTTTTTTTTTTGCAAAAAGAAAGGCCGCAGATGAGTGTTTATTTGTTATTTTTTATTTTGTTTTTCCCAGAAGTCATCAAATCGAACAAACGGTCATAGAAGATCGGTAAAGGGCTAATTCGAGTGGAGGTGCTAATTCCAATGTGCCTATTAGAATGACATGACCCACGGAGAAAGGGTTATAAGCGTTATGAAATTTGCCCTTTGTCTACACATAGTATTTGTTATTGGTAAGTATAGACATTTTTTTACGGGGGGGGGGGGGGATTTTCTGTGAGGGCGGGGAGGATTTTCCATGGGGTGAACTTACCATGAAAAATTTGACACGGGGGAAATTTGCCAGAATTCATATCAGAAATTATATTTATTTGTTTTACTTTCTCTTTGGCGACTCCATTCTAAATGTGGAGACGTTCCGGGAGATTGTCCGGGGAAAATTTTCAGTGGGGTCGGAATTAACTGGGGGATTTTTCCGCTGGGGGGGGGGGAATTTTCCGAAAGAGAAATTCTCCACGGGGGAATTTTCGGCGGGAGAAATTATCCATGGGGGATTTTATTACGGGAGAAACTTTCCATGGGGGCGGGGGGGGGGGTCTGACATGATTTAGAAAACAATCAGAGATTAAATAGAAAAAAAGTCTTTTTTCAAATGAAAATATGCTAAGAAGAATTTTTCAGGCAGAATCGTCCGCGAAGAAATTTTCCGGGAGGCATTTTCAGCGAGGATTGAATTGTCCAGGGAGAACTTCACGGGAAGGGGAGATTTTAAGCGGAGGAATTTTCCACGGAGGATTTTACGTGGAGATGGGAGGAATTTTCCATGGAAGGGGGGACGGATTTTCCGGCATCATTTGAAAATGATCAGATATTAAATAGAAAAATACTTTTTCTACTGAAAGTAAGGAGTAACATTAAAACTTAAAACGATAGAAATTGTTCAATATATGAGGGAGGCTGTCCCTCTTCAATCCTCCGCTCTTTACGCTTAAGTTTTACTTTTTGTCCCAATTCTGTAAGAACATCTCCTGAAACACATGGACCATGTAATTAGAATTAGAAGTTTTTTGAAAAGGGCTGAAAACTTTAGCGTGAAGAGAAAGCTATTGAGGAGTGGGGCAACCACTTCATATACGGAATAATTTCTTTTCATTTTGAGCTTTGATGTCGCTCCTTACTTTCAGTTGATTTTTTTTTTTACTTAATTACTTCTTAAAAAGGAGCTTACAGACAATATAACTAAAGCTTAGGTTTTCGTTTGGTATTTTAGAAAGGATACTTTTTTGTTTCGTGTCAACATAATGAATACGCTATTCTATTTGTTTAACGATATATTAAGCCTACAATTTTGATTTATCTCAACTTTAGAAATCAATATTTTAACTGTATTTACATATTGAATTGACATTTGATCATTATCCGTCAATTAAACTGTTTTTGCTCTTTCATCCCAAGCTCATTTTAAATAAAAATAAGATAGGCCTCGCCATCTATCTGAAGCTTTGAACGAAGTCATCTCCACATACGCTTTAACATACATAATCTTGTATATATTAAACTAAAAACAAAGCAAGTTTTCTCAAATGAAATTCACATTAAAACTTAAAACAGACAGTACTTATTCTGTTTATCAGGGGACCTACCCCCTCTCCAACCTCCCGCTCTTTAAGCTAAAATTTTAGTGTTTTGAAAAACACTTCCTAAATTCAACGGCACCTGTGTTTCAGCAGTCGTCCTTAGAAAATTGGGACGAAAGTTTAAAATTTAGTGTGGAGACCGATGGGTTGAGAAGGAAGCAGTCCCCTTGATAGACGCAACGATTTTTGTTCGTTTCATTCTCAATGTCGAACTTTAATTTCATTTGAGAACACTTTTTACTTTTTTTTTTTCTAACTCAAGTTCATTCTTAATTTGATTAAATAAAAAAAAAAAACAAGATTTTTTAACTGAAAGTAAGGAACGACGTTAAAACTTAAAACGAACAGAAATTATTACGTATATGAAAGGGGCTGTCCCCTCCTCAACGCCTCGCTCGTTACGCTAAAGTTTTTCATTGTTTAAAAAAGAATAGAGTTGTGAGAAAGCCAAACTTTAGCGTTAAGAGCGAGGCGTTGGGGAGGGGACAGCTCATTTCCTATACGGAATTATTTCTGTTCTTTTTAATTTTCAACATCGTTACTTACTTTCAGTAAAAAAAACTTGTTTTTTATATTTAATTTTGAGTGTTTTTGAATTAATGGAGGTTTTGATTTTGGCTCAACGTACATGAATAATTACAAAAAAATTTGCATATTAATTTTGCTTTTATTTGGTTAAATGGCTTTCTCGAAACCTGTTTAATTTTATTTATGAACCTTTTTATTAGTAATAAATATACGTAACTTACGAATTAACTTACGTAACGAACTTCTATATTCTTATATTTTAATACGTATATTAGGGTGTTCGCCCCCTAGTCAATACCTTGCTCTTTAAGCTAAAGTTAAAATTTTGTTCCAATTCTTTAAAAATGACCCTTAATCACAAATGCCGTTAATTAGAATAAATAGCTCTTATGAAAGTACTAAATAATCTTTGGCTTAAAGAGCGAGGTATTGACTAGCGGGTGAACCCAATCATATACCTAATGTTTTCTGTCGTTTTGAGTTTTGATGTTGCTCCTAACTTTCAGATGAAAAACTTGTTTTTTTTTATATATAATTTCTGATCTTTCTTTAAATAATGCTGCGAAATCCGGCGCCCCCTTCATAGCAATGTCCCTTCCCCATGAAAACTTCCTTCTAAAGAAAATACAGTGTTTCTAACTGAGGACTTGTATATGTCTTCCTTTAGTTGTTATAGGATTTGAATGCTTCGGCAAAAATGTTCGTCCACATGAAGGAAGGTCAGAGAGTAAATCTGATCCGACTTGCCACCCATACATTGATTCAAAGGACCCCCCATGCTAAGCTAGAAAATGTGGGCCTCGAAATGAAGTTTTTAGATTTTTCAGAGAAAGATCCATTGACCCCTCTTCCTCAACGAGCTGGCGTGCAACTAAGCAATAATGCATAACCGTTCTATATAACAAATAGACATTTCAGATTGACTGTGTGCATGTTGAGTGACCAATGCATCACTACGATCCACTGTAACTGAGAGGTTCTGTACATAGCTTTTCAATATTTCAAAATCAAAAAACCATCTCATGGTTTTCGCTCTATAGTATTTTGACATTGGTCGAGCCAAAACTATTTTTGTGGCACAAAATGGCAACAATTGACACTTTTTTGGGGCATGATCTGTTTTGTGACTAACTTAATTTGTAAAACTTTTCAACAAAAATGTTTTTCAAAGATTAGTAAAGAGCTACATTAAACCAAATATGAGCAAAAATAGTCAAATAATTTTTCAATCGCAAAACTACCATAAACCACCATCGATGAATAAATGAAACCCAAAACGAAAAGAAATTACAATAAATAACCAAGTCAAACTCAAAACGAGCCGAAAATAAAAGGAGTAGGGCTAACGTTCTGTGTGCTTTCTAAAGACCAGAACATAATTTGTACTTTACCGAAAAGAATCCTTATCTCAAGCAACGTGTTTTTATTTCTTATATTATAAAAAAGGAAAAAATCACCATGTTCATGTTTGGTTTAATGTAGCTCTTTACTTTTCTTTGAAAACTTGTTTTACTTAAAAAGTCTTTTCAAATTAATTTGCGTTCGTTTTCAATTGACATAGTCTTTTTAATTGGCCAAGAAAAGAATATTTTAAATCTTTCCGTGTCTTTTTTTAATTCCGATTTTGGCTCACATTTTATATTAGGACAAAGTTTTGCAGCAATTTTTAATAATTGATGTTCTATAATGCTTTAGATTGACGAGTACGAGAAAAATAATTAAACATAAGGGTTGAAAATCTGCATGATTTTTGGCGTTCCAACATAGTACCCCTTGATGTTACTAAGATATTGCATATATGCCCTTTTGACACTGTGGATACACATAGTACCTTTTGATTTAGTCTTACTCCTCCTCAACTTTCCCTGAAAAATAAAAACTTAATACCCTATTCAGTCCCTAAGACATTGTATCACTGCGATTTTGACAACCTGGGTGTACCTCAACCCTTTTGATATAGTTCAATAGTAGTAGCAGAAGTAGTGATAGTAGTAGCCCTGAAAGTGTCAACTTAATACCTTCAGCCGTTCTTGAGATATTGCTGATGCATCCTATTTGACAACGAGCAAGCACGAAGTGCCTTTTGATTTAGTTTTAAAGCAACACAAGCTTCCCCTGAAAGTTTCTACTTTAAATCCTATTCAAGTCCTAAGATATGCTGCCTAAGCCATTTTCGCAACCTATATGTACCTAAACTGTTTTGATTTAGATCAATAGTAGAAGTATTTGCAGTAGAAGTTGTAACAACAGTGGTAGTGATATAAGTATCCCTAAAAGTTTTAGCTTAGTACCCTAAAGTTTTGCTTTTGGCTGGGATATTGTTACAACCCTTTGATAACCCACATTTACGCAGTGTATTTTGATTCAGTTCAAAGTTCCCTTTAAAACGCCGTGTAGGCTTCACCTTAATGCTCTAAGTATTTCCTTAGACATAGCTGATGTACCATTTTGACTGCCTTTACAAACATAGCGTGTTTTTATTTAGTTCAAACCCGCCCTCACCGTTTTCTGAAAAGCTTTACTAATACCCTTAGTAGTAGCAATAGTAGTCGTCATAGTGGCAGAAGTAATAGTAGGAGCATTGGGAGTAGTAGTAGTGATAGTAGCAGTAGAATTAAAGTAGTAGCAGTAATAGGATTCAGATTGTGCCATTTTGGGCTAGTTTACGTCCCCTCCCCGTAACCTGGTAGTTTCAACTTAATACTTGAAGCCATTTCTGAGATATTGCTGATACGTCTTTTGATAGCCTGGGTGTAAATAGTATGTTTTGACTTAGTCCAAAATCCTCCACAACAGTCACCCTAAGTAACACCATTAGCCTTAGTAATAACAGCAGTAAATGCAATAGCACTAGTAATAATAGTACTATTAGTAATTATAATGTAAACCTCTCTTTACTACACCTTTCTGGTGATGACTGGTTTACATCGATAAACATCTAAAGTTTGAATATTGTACTGGTAAGCGTGAAGTCGAGGCCTTCAGAGCTAAGGGTTCTCGTAAAAGGAGATACTACAAGTCTCTTTCTATAAACTATGTGTTTACTATACAAAGCAAATACGAGACAAGAGCTTGACTGCATTAAGACAAGACAGGAACTAACTAAAACGCTTCAGATTCATATATAATTGCATATCAACAAATCAATAAACCCATTATCTACAATACAAACATTGTAAATTACCAACAACCAATAAACCCCACTATCTAGAATAAACAATAAAACCCACTATCTAGACCTAAAGCTCGGCGGTCAACAACCCAAATTCTCTTTATCAGAAGTTTACAGATCCCCCCCCTCCCCCAGTTTCAAAGTTATTTTAATCGAAAATAATTTTTCAAATACCTTCGAATTTTTTACTTAAGGCGCTTTATACTGACATTAGTGATTTTAAGAGTAGAACGGAAGCGAAAAAAATTGTTCACAGAGAATGTCATATCATCGGTCATCTGATGGGTCTTGCATGATTAATTCAAATTGTAGATTTCTTCAGTCATGGAAGTTTATGTTCACTCATCACTTTTATAACAATTTTAATAGAATAATCAAATTGAAATGTCACTATATTAAGTCACGCTTGCACTTTGTTCTCAGAGAATTCGCAGACCCTACACCTAAGCATCAAATGCATTGTTCTTGTTGAAAAAAAAAGATTAACAGACATAAAAAAAATAAAACAGCAAAAACGTATCTTTGAACAAAGCCATTCTTTAAAAAAAATGAGGATTTTTCAAATATTTCGATGATCGAAATCAAGTCATTTGTCACACTAATTTCCCAATTCATTTTTTTAAAAAACTTCATTTAACAAGCTTTTAACCAATCTTAAAATAAACCTTTTGAATTTTTCCTTAAAATAAAGTAGATCAACGGAGATTTCAACTGACTGCAAACGGAAGGAAAATTTAAAAAAAAATTCAATTTATTGATACTCTTTGTAAACACCTCTCATATTCATTGGCTTGCTTCTCTTTCTAGCCATACTAGGTCTAGAAAGTTCTACAGTGTTTGGCTTTTAGCTTTCTAATTTCAGAACTACCTTTCTGTTCTGATTCAAATTTAATCATAACTGATTCATGAAATGTCCCTAGATCTTATTCAGTTTCTCTTTCTATCGGCACTTTTTTTCTTTAATTTTTCTTTAAATTTAATTTCTTTAAGATTAGGCTTCACAAACCAACCAAAATATGTAAATTTTTCTTTCTGTTGGCCGACAAAACGCATTTTCGATCGGACCGGCCGTATCCAATGAAAAGACACAAAAAGGAGTTCTTTAAATCATAACTTTGACCAAAGGTTGGTTCTATCATTTGAGAAAAAAACATTCTATGCACACACATTCTCAAATTTTTCCATCCTAAATTTATTTTATCAAAAACGAAAATTCAAATAATTAACTATCTTTACATCAGACCTATATCCCCCCATAAGTAACTATTCATGTAATAAATATATTACATAATCCCCTACGACACTTGGCATGTCAATTAATGATGTTTAGGGTACCCTTTTCAATGCCAACGCCTCCTATCCAATAACAAAAAAAAACATAAAAAATTAAAAAAAGTGAAAGAAACTGTCACCCAAATTTGCATATCTCTCTGCAAATTGATCATAATTTAAATAGGCACGCTACCTGCAGGGTTTCTACGGCTCAGTTTTCTACCACCTACCTCATTCCACGCCAAGTTCAGGCCTTCCTGATCCAGGATCCCCTTAACTATTCTCTGCTGGCCCCTCAGTCAACTAACGTCAATCCTCTCACCAGCCTCAGTACCACGTGCTACACTCCTTCCAGGTTCCTCCTTATAACCTGGAAGCTGGCCTCTCAGTCGACTAACGTCAACCCTCTCACCGGTCTTGGCACCACGTATCCCGACGTGGGTGCTATTTAAAGAATTATTTGCGCAATGCTTTGACTCAAGATACTCTATGACTCTTCTTACCTCAGGGTCTCTTCTCTGAAGCCTAGCTAATTCTGGTAACTCTAACCCTAGATAATCTATTTTGACCCCAGCACCAGCCACTACAAACTCTACCTCTTCTTCCGTAAATTCAAGAGGACGACACTCTTCAAGTATCTCAGGCCGGGATAACAAGTCGGCAGGATGATATTTGCCAGGAAGGTGTGACCAACCGAATAATTTATTGTCCAGAATTAAAGCAATACGATATAATTTTGATGACAGATCTGTACATCATCGTATAGCACACTTTAACTCAATATCCCCCTCAACATGCACTGAAAGTTTCAACTAAATACTAAGCTGTTCCTGAGATATAGCTGTTATGACCTTCTGATAACCTGCATTAACATAATATGTTTTGATTTTGCTCATCATCCCACTTAACTTTTCCTTAAACTTTTACCTTAACAATCTTAGCTTCAGCAGTAGAAGCAGTAATACCAGTCATAGTAGTAGTAGCAGCAGTGGTTGTAGTAGTTCTAGTAGCAGCTTTAATTGTAGTAACAGTAACATTTGTAGTAGTAGCAGTAGAGGTATGCAAATAGTGCCTTTTGGTTTGTTAATATCGTCTGAAAGTTTTAACTTAATACCCTAGGTCATTCCCGGGATATTGATGATATGCCCTTTTGGCAATCTTCATCCACATAGTGTGTTTTAACTTAGTTCAACATCTCCATAAGCATTCCCTGAAAGTTTCATTTTAATACCCCTAGCCTCAGTAGTAGTTGTTGTAGTAGTAGTAATAGCAGAAGTAGCAGCAGAAGTAAAAGTAGCAGTATGCACTGAGTGTCTTTTGGTTCGTTCAATATCCCTCTAAACATACTCTGAAAGTTCAACTTAATTCTGTAAGATGTTCCTGTGCAATTGCTCATACACCCTTTTGGCAACCAGAATGCGCATTGTTTGTTCTGTTTTAGTTCAACATCACCTAAATATTCCCCAAGATTAAGAGTGTCAACTTAATACCCTTAGCCTCAGCAGAAGTAGTAGTCGCAGCAGCAGTAGTAGTAGCAATAGTGGTAAAATGCACATAGTGCCTTTTGGTTAGTTAATATCAACCCTCAACTTGCCCTGTAAAATTTCAACTTAATACTCAAAGTCGTTCCTAAAATAATGCTTATATACCGTTTTGACAACCTGCATGCACATTAGGTGTTTTGATATGATCCTCTTATACATTCCCTGGAAGTTGCATCTTAATACCATTAGCCTCAGTAGTAGCGAAAATACTAGTGGCGGTAGTAGTAATTAAGCATGCAATTAGTACATTTTGGTGAATTCCAATTCCCCATAAGCATACCCTGAAAGTTTCAACCTAATGCTCTAAGCCGTTTCTGGAATATTGCTAATACATTCTTTTGGTAATTGACATTAACATAGTGTATTTTAATTTGGAACAACATCTCCAAAACATTCCCTGAAAGCTTCACCTAAAACCTTAGCTTCAGTAGTGACAATAGTTGCAGTATTTGTAAAAGCATTAATAGCAGCATGAATATAGCATCTTTTGTTTCGTTTTTTTCAACACCCCCCATATGCTGGAAGTTTCAACCTGATACCCTAAGCAGTTCCTGTGACATTGCTGATGATGAGTCCTTTTGACAACCTGCAAGCAAATAGTGTGTTTTGATTTAGTTCAACGTCCTCCCAACATTCCCTGAAATTTTCTCTTAATACTCTTAACCTTAGTATTACTAGTATCACACTAGTAGCAAGAGTAGAAGTAGGAGTAGTGGTGGCAGTAGTAGTAGCAGTAGTATTAGCAGCAGTAGCAGTATACAAATATTGCCTTTTTGTCAGTTCAACAACCCCCTTATCATGTTCTGGAAGTTTCAGCTTGATATTCAAACCCGTTCTTAATATATTGATGAAAAGCCCTTTTGACAATCCGTATGCACATACTGAATTTTGATGTTTTGTTTAACTTTCCTCTCAACATTACCTGGAATTTTAAACCTAATATCCTTAGCCTTAGTAGTAGTTGCAATAGAAGAACTAGTTGTATTAGTGCTAGTAGTGGTAATAGTATTATTAGAAGCAGTAGTAGCAGTAGTAGTAGTGTACACATATTGAATTTTGGTCAAATGATCATCCCCTCGTCATTCCCGAAAACTCTAACTCAATACCCTAAGATATGCCCTTTTGCAACCTGCATGCACATAGTACGTTTTGATTCAGTTCAACACTCACCTCAACATTGCCTGAAAGCTTCACATGAGTGCCCTGGGCCTTTTTGGACACCAAGGGTCAAACATGCCCCTCTTTCCCGGTAACAAATACTATATGTAATCAACGGGCGAACTGCATTACTTACAACCCTTGCACCAAAGGCTATGGGGGGTGGACACCCCATGAGACATAGTCACTGACCTTTCAACAATGCTGGGCAAAATGGCTATCTCAAATTTTGATTAGTTGTCTTTGTGGAATAAAGAGGCGTGGTAGGGGACTGGTTGCCCTTTCGATCCTCAAGAAGGGCACTAGAACTTTTAATCGAATAAGCTCCTTCCAAAGTTTCTACGACAAACCCTTCCATACAAAGTGCCTTGGTGAATAAAAAGAATAAATAATACATTGAGCCCACTTCAATCTTTAATTAGGCAGCAGTATTGCGCTGGCTATAAATCGGCAATAAAACTTCGAACTTCCGTTTGAATGATTCAGTTCTAATGTTTTACAAGCACCGATTCAACATAATCGTCATGAAAAAAAAGAAGAAAAACAACAATAAAGAAAGAACGAAAATCCATGCTCATCTTCAACCATCATTCTCGTGAAAAATGGTAAACTTCGTGTTGTTTTTTTTTTAATACGGGAACAAGAAAACCATATTACCGGATTCTCAGACATGCTGAATTCAATGGTGTAATTTACATCAAGATCATATCCTTTTTTAGAGAGGGGGGTGGTTTCCCCGTTTTCTAAATTATGCAAAGAATCCTGATGGGTACTGTCTACTCTTTGTTTACAACTCGTTGTTAAATAAATGGAGGATCTTTAACCGTTTTTTTTTTATAATCTGGTAAAGTATAATTGTTCTTTTTCATGCTCGATCTTTTTCTTTCTATTTTAGATGGCTGTTCAATTGGATTAAGTTAAATAAAGGAGTACAAATATACCCCCGCAAGCATATGTATCGGAACTAAGGATAAATTATATATCGCACATGGGAAAAATCTGGAGTTTTGTCCTTTGGCTACTATGGGCCGTGAGTCGTTCCTTGCTAGGTTACAGCTAAGGATGCGACTACGAAAATCTAATTCAAAAGTATTGTGGTAGAGATCATGGGAAATGATTTTAGTTTTACTGAACTAAATTATCTAATACAAAATTGACTTACAACACTGCAAAATACGACAGTGGACGGGATTCGCATCCAACTCTGCTCTCAAAAGTAAAATAGAAAAAAACTTACATGACCATAGCAGAGTTTTTCATAATCCGTCCGCATGGTCCGAACTGCTGAATGGGACTTGGTGCATTCAGAGATCTCGTCCTCCTGCACAGACAAAAAAAAATTATTAACTTTATTATTTTGCATCCTGAAAAATAACAGCTCTAACATAAGAAAACGAAGGCATAGCAATCCTCTTTATACGATCAACTTTGTGACCATACAAAGTTAAGATCTTTCAAGTGCTTGAATGAAAGGACTTAAAAGATGTAAAACTTGGACCCTTGTTAGATTGGCTTACAAAAGGCTTGTTTGATACAAACACACCAATCATCGAGCAGCGTAAAGATTTTAATAATGCTTTATGATAATAAAATAACATAATAAATAAATCATTTTCTTAAGATATTAGCAAAAGACTAAGAATAGTTTTATGGAATACAAGATCATCGACTACAATTGAGGTTTCTTAAAATTAAGTCAACTAAAAACGGTTTCGGCCACATATGGCACCTATTTTGGGTATGTATATTCTTAAAGTTATGTTCGAGTTTCTTCCTAATTTAACATCTTGTAATTTCAAGGTTTATCAGGAGTATCAATATAAGGTGCTCTTGGGCCAGATGTGGTCACTGCTCTTGGGTCTTTGTGTGTGTGTGTGTGTGTGTGTGTGTGTGTGTGTGTGTGTGTGTGTGTCTGTGTGTGTGTGTGTGTGTGTGTCTGGGGGTGTGTGTGGGGGTGAGTCTGTGTGTGTGTCTGTGTGTGTGTCTGTGTGTGACTGTGTGTGTTTGTGTCTTTGTGTCACTCTGTGAGTCTGTCTGTGTGTGTGTGTGTGTCTCTCTCTGTTTGTGTCTGTGATTGAGTCTGAGTTCTTCTGTCTGTGTGTCTGTCTGTGTTTCTGTCTGTGTTTCTTTCTTTGTTTATTTGTTTGTTTATGTGTGTGTTTCTGTCTGTGTTTATGTCTGTCTGTCTGTCTGTCTTTATGTCTGTGTGTCACTCTGTGGGTCTGACGGTGTGTCTGTGTGTGTGTCTGTGGCTGTTTCTTGGTGTTGGTCAGTGGGTGGTTCTTTGTGTGGTTGTGTGTGTGTGTCTGTGTGTGTGTCTGTGTGTGTGTCTGTTTGTGTGTATGTGTGTGTGTATGTGTGTGTGTCTGTGTGTGTGTCTGTGTGTGTGTCTGTGTGTGTGTCTGTTTGTGTGTCTGTTTGTGTGTCTGTGTGTGTGTCTGTGTGTGAGTCTGTGTGTCTGTCTGTGTGTGATTATGTGTGTGTGTCTTTGTTAGTGTCTGTCTGTGAGTCTGAGATTTAGTCTGTTAGAGTGTGTGAGTGTGTGTCAGTGTGTGTGTCTGTGTGTGTGTCTGTGTGTGTGTCTGTGTGTGTGTCTGTGTGTGTGTCTGTGTGTGTGTCTGTGTGTGTGTCTCTGTGTGTGTCTGTGTATGTATCTCTTAGTTTCTCTCTTTGTGTGTCTCTGTGTGTGTGTGTGTTTGTGTCTGTGTCTGTCTCTGTGTGTGATTATCACAGAGAGTCTTACTTTGTGACTCTGTTAGAGACTCTGTGTTTGTATGTGTGTGTGTCAGTTGGTGTGTCGGTGTGTTTATGTCTGTGTGTGTGTCTGTGTGTGGGTCTGTGTGTGTGTATCTGTGTGTGTATGTGTGTGTGTCTGTGTGTGAGTCTGTGTGTGTGTCTGTGTGTGTGTCTGTGTGTGTGTCTCTCTCTGTGTGTGTGTGTCTGTGTGTCTGTGTCTGTGTGTCTGTTTGTCTGTGTGTCTGTGTGTCTGTGTGTCTGTGTGTGTGTCTGTGTGTCTGTGTGTCTGTGTGTGTGTCTGTGTGTCTGTGTTTCTGTCTGTCTGTGTGTCTGTGTCTGTGTGTCTGTGTGTCTGTGTCTGTGTGTCTGTGTGTCTGTGTGTCTGTGTGTCTGTGTGTCTGTGTGTCTGTGTGTCTGTGTGTCTGTGTGTCTGTGTGTCTGTGCGTCTGAGTTACTTGTTGACATTGGGTCTTGGTTGCTGATTGTCGGTTTTACTGTTGTAATGTTGGTCTGTGTGTCTGTGTGTGTGTGTGTGTTTTTATGTGTGTGTGTGCGTGTGTGTGTGTGTGTGTTCCTGTCTGTGTTTGAGTGAGTGTGTGTGTGAGTGTCGGAGTGTGGCGGTGTTTGTGTCTTAGTGTCTGTCTGTCTGTGTGTGTGTGTGACTGGGTGACAGGGTGACAGTGAGTGTGGGTGTGTGGGTGTGGGGTGGAGTGTGTGTGAGAGACTGTGTGTATCTGTTTGTGTGTGTGTGTGTGTGTGTGTGTGTGTGTGTGTGTGTGTGTGTGTGTGTGTGTGTGTGTGTGTGTGTGTGTGTGTGTGTGTGTGTGTGTGTGTGTGTGTCCTCCCTGTGTAAGTTTTGTCTGTTATTTTTATGCAGTCCTACGGTTTAATGATTCAACGCAAGAAGACAATTCTTCTAAAGATAAATAGCGTACATTCAACTTCATTCCCCTTCTGAATGACATTCTGAAAGTTGCTTTGCATTTTGTTTAGACTGAAAAACCTATAAAGAACCAATGAAAATTGGTGAAAGTTTCCATTTTTTAGGCATATCCAAATAATTTTCTAAGAAAAAGCCTGAGTTATTCTAGCTTGGTGAATGGAAAAATCTGAAATTAGCAAATCCAATTACATAAACGCCTTGCTCTTTTGGTTTAAAGTTACAGAAGTAGTATTGTCGCAAAACGACTCTTCTGAAGTAACGTAAACCTCAATATACAAAAACATGAGAAAAACATTATAACACTCATTAACCCTTAACTGGTCGGATGGGGTTAAAAACTACCCCACGTGCTTTTGTTTTTATATATTTCTCAATAACCCATGAGGCTACGCCATCGTAGCTCCATGTAATCTTCGAACACCACGCGAAAAATATTTGGTGAGTCAGTGAACTTCCAGCGTCTATCCAGAAAGAAGGTAAGGGGGCAATACCCCGCCCAACCACTTACATAACAAGAAAACGGAAACTATTAAGTCGAATGTTTTGAAAACGGCGGTTAGGGAATCTGAATCGCTATTATTCGATAGGGAAACTGTAGTTGTACTATTTCCATCGTTTATCTTTTCTTATATACCAATACTGATGGTGTTTAAACTTTTTAGTAGAAAATATAGGGTTTCTACTCGTCCAAAATTATTTGTTGCCAATCAGGTGAATATTTTCACCTTGCTCTGCCTTTCCATTTCATTCCTTACTTTTCTAGGAAGTCAAAACGAGTAGTCACAAGCAACTAACTGAGGAAGAAGTCATGAAGCTCCTTGAAACAGAAGATCTGTCCGATCTAATGAGTGAAGATGAAGGTCTTGATAGGGATCCTGATTTTCAGTTTGAAGAGAACGTCAAAGAAGATGTCATAGGAGGCAAAACTAACGAAGAAGAAGACGTAGAAGCCCGTCAAACTAGTTCTCTAGATGTACAGGAACCCCAGATCTCAAGTATAGTGGACGAAGAGGACATTCCTTATGCAAGGCGGCGGAAGAACCCCATAGCTGTATTTCTCGGTAGAGATGGCAAAACTAAACGGTCTAAGCAGCCACCGCCAACTTCAAATGTTCGCTCCTTCGATATAATATAACAATTACCTGGTGTGCAAGGGTCACCCAGGGTAGTTGGAACTCTCAGGAAGAACAAGCGCAAGATTCCAGCAGCGTTTCTTTTGCATAAAGATCGTTAACTTGGTTCCTCGATCTTCGAGTTTGCCCAGAAGAAGACTGTTGCATCGCATCTGCCAAAGAAGAAAAAAAAGTAGCTTTGATCTCTTCAGTGCAAAACCCAAACATAATAGATACAAACTCAGGCCATCCCGAGATAGACGAGTTTTACAACGCACATAAATCTGGCGTTGACAGTTTAGATCAGAAATATACCAACTACACTACCAGCCGTCGCTGTTAGCGCTGGGCACTTGCAATCTTCTTTGCAATGTTGGATATTGCCAGTGTAAACACAGGAGTTCTTGTCAATAAAATATGGCGTGATGAAAAGAGGATTCAGCGCCAGCAGATCCTCACATAGTTGGGACTATCCCCAACGAAGTCTCATTTGATGTTTAAAGTATCCTTCAACTCCCTTCCTTGAGAACTTCAAAAGTTTGTGTCCAATAGACCGATGTTTTATGTTCTGGCCACAAAAGCCAGCGTTGTAGTCTCTGTCCTCGTCCAGCTGACCGAAAAACGACTACTACTACTACTAACAACTCACCGCAGCACCAAGCCACCAAAGGCCAACACAGCTACGCACGCTCCTCCTCCACCCCAATCTATTCAAAGCCTCCCTTTTTATACCCGCCCACGAAGTTCCCATTTCCTTTAAATCTTTCTTTATGACGTCCTCCCACCCCAGACGGGGATGACCTGCTTTCCGTTTAGCCCTACATGGTTGGCCGAAAAGAAGAATCTTCGGCAATATGTCATTCTTCATCTACACAACGTGCCCTAGCCACCTCAACCTTTCTTTCATGATAGCCCTAGAGAGCGGTATTGAACCACATTTTTCGTATAGCCTATTGTTTGAAATACGGTCAGTCAGCCGGGTACCCAGAACAATCCTTAAGCAATTTCTCTGGAAAACATCTAGCAAATCTTCATCCGCTTTTCGGAGCGCCCATGCTTCAGAGCCATATTTGACCACTGTCATCACTGTAGCTTCTAATATTCCAATCTTAGTTTACAGACTTATCTTCCTATTCTTCCAGACTTTTTTTTAACTGTGAAAAAAACCCCTGAGCCTTGGCTATTCTATATCTAACATCTTCACTGCTCCCACCATCTTTACTAATAATACTACCAAGGTAAAAGAAGCTGCCCACCTGATCAATTTTTTCATTACCCAACGTCACCTTTTCATCTTCACTTATTCCTAGTCTTAGTGATTTAGTCTTCCTAACAGTAATTTTCAAACCAATTCTAGGACCCTGAACTCGTAAAACTTCTAAAACTTCATTCATTTTGCTCACACTTTCATCTAGGATGCGTAAATCGTCAGTATAATCTAAGTTCAGGAGACTTTTTCCTCCCCATTTGATTTCGTGGTCTCACATTGCCTTTCCTGTGTTCCTTACAACGAATTCCATCAAAATAATCCGTATAAAGGGGGATAGAACACAGTCCTGCTTAACTTCTGATTTAATAAAAAACCAGCTGCTAACCTCATTTCCTACCTTAACCGCAGCAGTGTTATTCTCATAAATAGCACTAATCACTTTAAGGTATTTTTCTGGTATACCATACAAGGATTAACAAGGATAAGACCTTTGCTAAGGCTCTTCTATCAACAAAATCGAACTCTTGCTCATAATCTATTAAACTGAGGACCAAAGGTGTTTGACAACTCAGGCACTTCTCGATTGTTAACCTGAGAGTGAAAATTTGGTCGACATATCCTCTACCTTTTCTAAAACCGCACTGTTCTTCTCTTAAAACTTTGTCTACAGCATCCCTCAGTCTAAAAAGTATCATATTACTAAGTAATTTACTACCTAAAGAGACCAGACTAATACCTCAATAATTACCTTACTCACTTTTATCACCTTTCTTATAAAGTGGCTTAATTAAGGTTTTCCTAAAATCGTTAGGTACTTCTAACGACTGGAAAAGGGTACAGAAAATCTGAGGGTACTTGGACTATCTGTCTTGACTTTTCTCTGTCCTACAGTTACCCAGCGTCTTGATGCAACCTATACAAAAAATTGTAAAATACTTGATAACTTCAATTCACTACCTACTACCTACTCACTAATTTGCTACCTACAGAGATCAGACTAATGCCTCGATAATTACCACACTCACTTTTATCACCTTTCTTATAAAGTGGCTTAATTAAAGTTCTTCTAAAATCGTGAGGTACTTCCCCTTTTCAAAAATCATATTGATAATTTTCACTAACTTATTTCTAACCTCAGAGCCACATATTTAAGAAACTCACTTACCACCCAATCAGCACCTGGAGAGTTCTTAGTTTTTAACCCTTTTAGTACTGCCGCTAATTCTTCCTCACGAAACAAATCTTCCTTCACATCCAAAGGATCACAAACTTTTTCGTTTTCCTCTATATCTTTTCCTGCAACTCTATCTTGGTTAAGCAAATTCTCAAAATGTTCGGCCCATCTCTCTTTAGTTTTTTCCTTATAACTAATTGACACCCCATTCCTATCTTTAACTGGGCCAAGTCCGGATTGACTACTCCCTCTCAATTTGTTAACGTGCCAGTACAATATTTTACTATTATGCCGTCTAGCTGCATCTTCCAGATCGTCGACAATTTTATCCATGGTCTCCACTTCACACCTTCTTAGTTTATATTTTAATGCTTTCTCCATTTTTTTATATTTCTTTTGTTTTCTTTCATATGATCTATCACTCAGATAATTCTTGTAAAAGTCATTTCTCCTTTCTGTTAAACATAAAGCTTTTTCGCTAGTATTCTTAGCTGCAGTTCTAGCTTTCTTCCCTAATACACCTTCAGCAACTTCACAAATTTTTTTTCTAAAATTATTCCAACCATCTTCCACATTACCAAGTTTTAAACTCTCAAGTTTAGTATTCAACTGTTCCTGGAAAGTTTTTCTAAAATTCTGATCCAGGAGTCTACCAACATCATAACTTCCCGGGAGGTAGTTACCCTTCCGATATTTCAGCTTTAAATTAACCCTTGACACTACTAGATGGTAATCTTTACTTTTAACATCAGTAACAACATTCCTATATACCCTAGTATCTTGTATTGATCCTGCCAGTCTTCGATTTACTATAAAATAATCAATAAGGTTTGCTGTGTTACCATCACGTGAATACCATGTTAACTTATGAGCCATTTTATGACAGAACACCGTATTGGTTATAACTATATTGTTATAACTACAAAATTACAAAAGTCTATATCCATTACTGTTTTCTTTTCCTACACCAAATTTACCTAGGCTAGGATACCATCTATCCCTATTTCTATCGACCTGGGCGTTAAAATCTCCCAGTAATAGCATCATATTTCCACCTGGGACCTTGTCTATTTGCTCTTGTAACTGTAAGTAAAATTCATCTGAGTCACTAGTATCTCTGTCAGTCGGTTCTACAGGGGCGTATACTACTATAACTGATACCCTGAACTTTCTAGTCATAAAATGAGCAATTAGTATTCTATTATTAATACCTTCCCAGCCTAAACAAGACTTAGCAGCTTCCTTATTCATGATGAGCCCTACTCCCTGTCTATGTACCCCACCCTTCCTGCCTGAGTAAACAAATTCTATATCACCTAATTTCATGCTTCCTACCCCTGGGATATGAGTTTCTGAAATTCCTAATAAATCCAGTTCGAATCGTCTGAATTCTTCAGTCAAAATGTCCATACGATAGTCATTTTTCAACTTCGTAACATTCCAAGTTTCAACTTCTATGTTCTTCAAATCATTGAAATTATTTTGTCCTCAGGAAACGCAATGATCCTGAATACCAGTGTAGGATGGGGATGACATATCTTCTCAGATTTGTACCAAAGTGCTTAAGCAAGCTTAGAACCAAACAGCAAGAAGTCCCTGGGACCACCATGGACGGAGGATTTGTACAATCCTGGGCCCATCTTGGTCACAACATGGTTTTCAGCACTTGACGATGCTCTTCTATCAACAAGAGTCGAAATCCGGCACAGACAGTTTCAAGCCTATTACCTCCGACTCATTATATATTCATGCCTACAATTATTATGCTACTACGGGGAGGCAATCCAGAATAGATAAATTAGCTAGAAAGAGGTTTTTCAGCCCAATGACGCCCGTCAAAACATACCAAGCCTAGAAAAATTGTCCATTAGTCAGAATCCCGTGCGAATGCTGTGTCGTTTACTAGGCTATAATTTCCTCGAGGGGCGCCACTCCTCAAGTGGGAATAGAGTTGACCGCAAGGTCAACTCTAGCAGGTACCCCGAAAGGCAGTCTTGCAGTCTTGCAAGTACCCCGAAAGGGTCGAGGCAGCCCTTTGCAGAGGCCGTTGTCCATAGATCTGGATCTTACGCCCAGCCGCAGTTGTCCTCCTATAGAGGATCCTCCCGCGATGGTGTTCTGCATCACCATGCAATTTAACCCATTACTGGGAGAAGGTTTGTAACTCATGGGACTTGTGGACGAACCAGTGGGCCCTTTTGAGTGTACATTTGAAGGGCCTTCTTCCTCCTCTGCCTGTATTTATGACCCCGGGCGAGAGTGCCCCAGTTTCTATTATGCACCCCCAGGGACAAGGTCCCCCTTGGTCCGTGCCTCCTATGGGGGTACCCTACATATCTGTAGAGCGTTCCCCTATCGCCACCGGGGGACACGCTAAATGGCCTGGGGGAGGCCAGGAACATAAAAATGAAATTAATTAAAAATATTATGTTTCCTTTAAACATGGAAAATGGTATAGTCTTCTGTATGACTTTTTAAACATCAAATTATTATAGGGAAGTATGAACAAAGTTATAGAGAAGACTTTTTGGTTTTATTTTATTTTCTTTCTCTTTTTGTTTTTTACAGACAGTTATATGTTATTTAAGAACACTGAATGTATTAAGTTTGGATGCCTCAACGAAATTTTTTATGAATTTTTTTATAGATGTACTGGAAATACGAAAAAAAAAAGTAAAAGAAAAATATAGACTCTAACTTGCATTTATCGAGTTTAAGTGTTCTGAAAAGTTTTTTTGTAACAAGTAAAAAAAAAAAAAAGAAACTAGGGGCTAATATTTTTCTTCTATAACTATAACATAAACTATCATTACAGAAACTATCAATTCTCACCCAAAACTTGTTTTTCTTTTCTTTTTTTTTTTTTTTACTGGACAAAATCTAAATTTTCTGCTGAATATGTATAGGTGACGTCTCAACTTCCGCAGCTACCATTTAGAAACATCATGTGCTAGAAAGTTCCTTTAAAATGGAAAATGTGCCTGAAAAATCTTTCTTATGTAAAGTTGTTCTGAAGGGTAAATTAAAGCGTAATAAAGAAAAGATATTTTTTATCAGTTTTGAATAGAAATCTTTTTCATTGTGTTGGAAAAAAAATAAAGAAAAAAAGTTATTTTTAGAGGAATTTTGGAAATTTAAGCCTATACATCAAAATCCTCCCCTAAGCCTAAAGCGCAAAAACGCCACATGTTGGGGACCATGGAACCAAAATTTAAAAAACGACCTGGGTCATAAATATATATATACACATTTGTATATATATATACAAATATATATAAAAACGACCTGGGTCAACAACACCTACAAAAAGCGATACTGCATGGATCACCACAACGAAGTGTGCCCAGAATGAGTCTAGATGGTTCCTTTTTATTTTAAACATATTCTATTTGACTGTATTTGCTTAAAGTCAAACTAGAAGTTCCTATCTGATATATTTCTTTTTTTATATACAAGCGTTTTAGTTATTGGGTAAATATTTACCCCGCCCAATCAGTTACGTAACAAAAAAAAACCGACCAGTTGAGGCTTAAGATCACCATTTTTAGCCAATTAGAACAACTTTTCCAGAGGAAGTGTCTATTATATATTCAGTAAAACCAATTAGTAGCAACAATATTCTGAGTAATAAAACGATAAAGGCAAGCAATTGATAATGTCTTTTACCCCCAACAAAATACTTCTGTGTGGTGTTTCTACATCTGTTATACGACATAATTACATCAGAAACTGTTGTATCTACACAAAAAAGCATAACTGCTTCTCGATTCAGTCCATTTTTATCTTATTCAAATGAAACAAGCCTTCATTCCATTAGAAAGATTCGGAATAGCTATGATGACTGATTAAAAAAAAGACGGAGAATTCTGCAAGAATTAAAATTCATTTAACTTAAAATGCACGAGCGGTAGGGCGAAAATAAGAAAGCTGAAACAAATACACCAAAGCAGAAAATAGAAATTCACTGCCTTTTAAGAGAAAAAAATCAGAAGAAAAAAAACAACGTTACCACTGGCTTAGTCCTATATGCCGAAAACTGCCAAATTTAGGTGGTAAAAGAAAACTAAAAACTAACGAAAAAAAGAGGGCTAAAGAGTCTAGCCACCAAAATACACGAAAATTAATAGAGAGTAAGAATGCAAAAAAAAATCGTACAAAACGTGATCTTTTGACCTTTTGGAGAGGGTGTCCGCCCGATGCCCTGGAGAGCATTTCTACCCTTTTAAACATATAAAAAAAAAATCCCTATTCACGTTTTCGAAAAAAACAGAAGACATTTCTCATCGGGAGCATACCTTGTTTTTATTGGATTTTGTGTAAATCGCGGATATTGGTGAATAACTCGCTTCTATGGTTGTTAGGTATTTGATTTTAATTCTTATAATTTTTGGCTTTTATTGATTTTTATTCATCTTTTAAGTTTTTGGTTTTTTCTTTGGTTTTTTGGTTCTTTTCACATTGACTTCCCGCGTTTGTTTTTTGTTTTTTTTTTTTTCTTCGGCAGTTTCCTTGGATACATTATTTCGTTTCGCGCTGAATAAGAGAGGCGTTTGTCCTCTTGAAATATTCACTGTGTTGTGTTTTTTCAGTATTTTCATTTTGCCTTTAAAAACCCCATTTTTGCTCGTTTTTCTTTCTTTATATAATTTGTAGCTTACTGAAAAAAAATCTTTTAAATGTTTTCACCTTTCTAACTTTAAGAAATCAAACATGGGTGCCCATAGGATGAATTTATGGGGTGGGCTTACCTGGTCTAATCGGCACTTCCAATGCTGTATAATTGAAATCGCAATACAAAATATCATAGGCAGCGCGATAGGGCTGCCTAAGTAAAGAGCATTGTGGGCGCAATATATTTTTGTTGTATTTTTTTACACCAGGACGCTTTCTTATAGAAAGAAATGTCATAGGAACTTCAAAAAGAGCTGATGTAGGGCAACTAGCTCTCCCTCCCCCTCGTTGATCACTTCCCCAAACATATCCAATCAAAATTTTGAGATAGCCATTTTGTTCAGCGTAATTTGAAAGTCAGTAAATTATGATTTTGAGAATGAAACCCCCCCCCACAACCCTCAGAGCAAGGGTTGTAAGTTATGGCCTGGGGGATATAAGGTTTTTACAGAAAGGGTGGTCTTATAAACCTCAGAGGGGACTCATTTGATTGGTAATCAGAAGTTCTACTGGCCTTTTTAACAGTCAAAAGTGATTGGAGTTCAACCAGCCCCCCCCCCCCCCGTACACCAATCACTTCCCCAAACACATTCAATCGTAATTTTTAGATAGCCGTTTTGTTCAGTGTAGTTGGAAGGTCCAGAAATTATGTCTTTGAGGATACCCCCCCCGTATACCCTCCGGGCAAGGGTTGTAAGTTACGCCATGGGGCATATAAGGTTTTTATAGAAATGGTGGTCGTACAAACTTCAAAGAGGACTCATTGGATTGGTAATCAGAAGTTATAGTGCTCTTTTTAAGAGTCAAAGTGATCAGAAGGAAAATACCCCCCCCCCCCCGTATACACACACACGTCGTAATTTCCCGAAATGTATCTGATAGAAATTTTAAGATGACCATTTGTTGTCGTGGAAACTTCGGAAAGGGCTCAGTCGGTTGTTAATTGAAAGGGCCAGTGCCCTCTTTAATAGTCGAACGTCATCGGAGGGAAACCATCGCCCCCCTCCCCCACGCCCATCATTTCCCCAAAGACTTCCAGTGAAAATTTCGAAATAGTTATTTTGTTTGACGTAGTTTAAAAGTTCAGAAATTATGTCTTTGAGGATGAGAACCCCCTCACAGTCCTCAGGGCAAAGGTTGTAAGATATGCCGCGAGAGCATTTAATGTTTTCATGGAAACGATGTATCGTATATACTTTGAAGGGTGCTCATTCGATTGGAAATCAGAAGTTGAAGAGTCATTTTTAAGAGTCAAATTTATCGCAGGGCAGCTATACCCCCCCCCCACGTCATATTTCCCTCAAAGCATCCAAAAGAAATTTTAAAATAGCCATATGCTCAAAAATATTCCAAAGATCTCATAACATGGCTTCTGGGGTTGACACAATCCCCCAGAGTATGGGAGTAAGGGTTTTAAGTTATGCCCCGGGGGGATGTAAGGTTTTTATGAAGAGGTGATCTTGTGAACTTTAGAGAAGGCTCATTTGATTGGAAATGCATAGTTCTAGTTCTATTTTAAGAGTCAAGCGTGATGGCGAGAAAATAGCCCCCCCCCTGATATTTTCTTTTCCCCAAACACATTCGATCGAAATTGTGAGATAGCCATTTTTTAGCCAATGGTCCAAAGAGAATATAACAATGTTTTCAGTAATCAAATATAATAAATATTTAGATGGATGTTGAACTAAATCAAAACAAACTATGAGCATGCGGATTTTCAAAAAGGTGACAAAGCAATGAATATAAGCAATATCATAGGCAGCACCACTCTATAATTGCTAGAAATACCATTGAAACATTTAAATAAGCTAATTCGATTCAAAATCAAAAGTTCTAGGGTCCTTTCTAAGAGTAAGAAGAGATAGGAGGACAATCAGCCCGTCTCTTAAGTCGATTTATTTCCCAAACACATCTAGTCAAAATTTTGAGAAAACTATTTTGTTCAGCATACTAAAACGTTCCAGCAACAATGTCTTTAAGGATATTGGGATTGTCAAACCCCCACAATTATGAAATTGGCCCATTTTCCTATAGAACTAAATGCTACTTTATAACTAAATCAAAAGGCATTCTGTTTGCCGTTGCAAATAATACACGTCCGCAATATATCGATAACGACTGGGGGTATTAAGTTGAAGCTTTTGGAGCGACTACTATTACTACTTCTGCTCTTACATTTTAAATAAATAAATAGATTGTAAGTGTATCTAGGTTGTCAAAGAGCATAGATAGAATCGTTTGCGAATTATATTAAGTTTTACTTTTGAGGTCAACTTGAGGAGGTATAAGATTAAATTAAAAATACTATTTGTGTAAGGATTAAAAACTGTTGAAAAAGTGTCTTCCAGAATACAATTAGCAAGCCAAACTACGGGTGGTTATAGAAAAAAAAACCCGAAAAGATATAACATATTATTTTTTTTTTCATGAAAATGACACTGTCAATGAGAAACGAATAGAAATTAATTTTAAAAAACCTTTTTCCACAAAACAAGCTTTTCAAAAAAAAAGTAAAGAACTCCATTAAGCAACAAACTTTATTTGCGCTTTACTGAAAACAAAATATGTTTAAATGTTTTCACTTTTTTTACTTAAATAAGTAAAAAACTCTTTTTAGTCACTTTTTTCATCCTTTTTTATTTTGAGGAATAAATATCAGTATAAGTATATTAAACTGACAATCCACGGTCATTTTTTCCTGAAAAGCCTAAGTTATATTCTGGTCTTGAGAAGCAATGGAGGTTGTCAGCCCTAGTAATGTTATTTTTTCCCCGTTTTGAGTTTGACTCGGCTTTTCATTATAATTTCCGTTTGTTTTGAGTTTCATTTAATTGTTGATAGTGATTTGTGGCAGTTTTACGTTAGGAAGATTATTTGACTTTATTTCTGCCCATTTTTGGCTTAATAAAGCTCTTTACTTTTCTTTGAAAACTTATTCTGTGGATTTTTTTTTTAAATTAATACAAACATATGACACTGTCATTCATCCAGGGGGGAATGGAGCCCCCCTTGCTGCACCCCCTATGGGCGCTAATGAAATCAAAAATTAATTAAGATTTTAAGGAATAAATACCAGCATATGTATATTAAACTGACAATGCAGATTTTTTTTCAGTAAATTCATTTGAATTTATTTTCAGTAAAGTACAAATCATATTCTGGCGTTTAGAAAGCATGGAGTTTAGAACCCTACTCATATTAATATGTCCTCGTTTTGAGTTTGACTTTTATTTGTGGTAGTTGTATTCTTGGTAGATTATTTCATTCTATTTTTGTTCATTTTGGTTTAATGGAGTTCTTTACTTTTTTTTTAAAACTTATTTTGTTGAAATTTTTAATCAATAAGAAAGAAGGGACAAATCCAAATAGGTGTATTAAACCCTTCCCCGAACTTAATATATAAAGCAATAATTTTCGTATTTTAACATTTATTTTTATGTTTGTAGCATATTCTAGGTAAATGTGTTGTAGTTTATCTATTTTGTTGGTTCTGCTCAACATGGCTATTTGTTCTATTTAAAAAATAATCTAAATTAGCTCCCAGTAAAAAGATACAAATAGAAAACGACTTCATTTGACGATTCCTATTAAAACCACACATAGCAAATAAATAATTTAAATTAAAGGTTCTAAAAAATTGAGAATTTTCTAAATAATTTCACCCGATTCAGAAAGCAGGGAAACTATCAAATTAATTAATGTAAAAGGTAATTCTATTGTATTTCCATGCATCCAAATATAAAAATGCTATTGTTTAGGATCGAGGTTTTTTTTTGCACATCCCACAATCGCAGGGGCTTAAAGGGGTACATCCGATCCTGATTTCAGCCGTTTAAGGGATGCCTTAGGTGAAACTGTTATTGACCTATCGGGGGGGGGGGGTCATTGGTATAATCAGAAAAAAATATTATCTTAATGAGTAAATAACATGTGGCCTATACATATTGGCTTGCCTAGCATATGGTCCTAAATACGTTCAGAGGCAACACTGGCTGTAAATGACTTTATTTGTTTCTTTTACGCTGAGGACGGTTTAACGGTAGTTTTTGCCAAAATAGCTGTTTTTTATTTTTGTAACTGGCCAAAAATTAACGTCGTTTGGTTTTGTTTTTCTCGTTCGGTTTTGCTTTTTATTCTTAGTTGTTTTTTTTTATGTGTAGCATACGGTCCTAACTGGCCGAAAATTAACCTCGTTTGAATTTGTTTATCTCGTTTGGTTTTGCTTTTTGTTTTTAGTTTTTTTATGTGTAGCATACGGTCCTTGGGCTGTATGTAACCGATGAAACCTTTTGAAAAGCAAGACAATAGATGTATAAACTAAATATATAATTCCCGAATATCCCCGAACTAAATATATAAAGTAATAAGAATTGAACATTATTTTTGTTATAGGTAGTGGCTTAAAAATAATAAAATAAAATAAATAATACATTATGCCCAGTTCGCTGTTTACCTAGGCCTATGATTATTAGATGACGTCATCAAAAAATGTTAAATGTGATTTTTAATTTGACGTCACCATGGCTGTTTATCTGCATGAAGTCTATTGTATTTGTAAATGACGTCATTTTGTAAACATGGCATTGTAACAATGATGACGTCATTTTTACAATAAATATCGGATTTCTCAGGCTGTGGCCATCATTAATTCAGTAAATCTTATGCAGTGAAAATCTATAAAGCATACAATGAATGGTATATTTAAATGCCTTGCCATTGGAATCCCAGTCTCCTGTGCTGCACTATCAGTCTGGTGGGCCGTAAAGAAGTATAGACAATCTGAAACGGAGGAATGCCCTGGACAAGATAAAGAAGAGCTTAACTCTCAGTCAAGTACAGTCTCAGTTATTGAGGCTGAGACTAGTAAAGAAAAAGTGATTCCAGTAAAAGAGGCTCTTATTGAGGGGGAAGGAGATCCAATTTTTCATTTCGGTATGAAGAGTATAGTCGAATCACGTAATGAAGAGTTGAAAAAGAAAGAGGGCGAAGAGAAGCCCCAGAAGGCTACTGAGAAGGAAGAAAGACCTATTTCTCAAAAATGCATTGTAACTCAAGCTTCGAAAAAAGGAGAAGACGACACAGAAAGAAGACAAGATCTTTGCGAAACGATAGAATCTTCTCAAGTCAAAAAAGACAAAGAAGAAATCGAGAAAAATGTTTCAGAAAATTCAAATACTTTTGCTCCTTCTAATCCCAACAAGGAAAAAGTCAAACCTCTATGGACACCTAAAAGAAAACAGAAAAGCAAAAAGAAAAGGTGGCTATGAATAAGAAGAAAGAAGAAGAAAAAAATTCAGCATTGTTGTGCAAAACCAAAATTCTATAGTTTTTCGTTTTGTCTAAATTTTGTGTAAATTCGTTTATGTATAAAAAATTTTCAATTACCTGTATGTTTTTCAGACTTTTATAAGAAAAGGGAACATAGTTACAAAACTACAAATGTTGAATTAGTTGGAACACCTGTTCCTATTAATACCAAGCCTAAGTTTTCGATTAGGTATATAGCCCCTGAAGTCTGGAATAGACTTTCAGTAGAAGTAAAAGGTACACCCGTGCTTCTGACGGAATTGAGGAATTCTGTGCTTCTTTGCGATGTATTTGTTTTAACCAATATTCTAGAGATGGATTGATTGGATGTTGGAATCAGTTTATTCTTGAGCGTAATATGGTAATGTTTATTTTTGTTTTGTTAGTATTATATGGAAGTTTAACTGTTAGTTTTTTGTGAAACATTCGTTAATAAATAAAAAGCTGAAAAATGGTATTTCTGAACAAAAAAACTAAGAAAAACAGAGTTGACCTTGGTTAACTAATTATCAGGTCAAGAGTTAATTTGTCCAAACATGCGAATTGACCTTACATGAATTGTTCCGCAACCCTTAAAATATAGAAAAAAGGAGGGGCCAAAAACGCCCATAGTTTCAACAATTAACCTTTGTTTTCGAATTATTAATTAAATACGGCGTTTGTGGGCATCTGAATTAAAAAGTATAGGAATTCTTTAGTGATTAGGAATGAACCAGAATACAGCGGACAAACGTATATGTCTGTTTTTGAGAACATCATATTTGGAAAAAAATATCCACGGCATGCCTTTTGGTACCACGTTTTTATACCAGAAATGAATACTGAGCTGAAGTACTCAACAAAGTAGAATTGTTATGGGACATCATCCAATTATGACCTAGGATTTTCACATGACGACCACAATGTTTTGTAAAAAGCATAATTATTGCATCCAACGTAAAATGAGTTTGGGCCGCCCACATGGTAGGTGAGTATTTTACCACTGAACCATTGATTTTCCTCAATAATACCCAAGAAAAAACTTTTCTTAGCAGGAACCTAATAAAGAGCGAACTAGTATATCAAATAGTGATGGTCCATCCAAAAAAGAGGACTAAAGAGTCTAGCCGTCAAAATACACGAAAATTAATAGAGAGTAAGAATGCAAAAAAAAATCATACAAAATGTGGTCTTTTGATCTTTAGGAGAGGGTGTCCGCCCGATGCCCTGGAGAGCATTTCTACCCTTTGAAACATATAAAAAAAAATTCCCTATTCATGTTTTCGAAAAAAAACAGTAGATATTTCTCATGGGGAGCATACCTTGTTTTTTTGTTCTTGTTTTTTTGTTCATGGGGAGCATACCTTGTTTTTTGTTGTTTTTTGTTCTACTACATCAAATAACACAACATTTATGTTGTTGTTTCTTTATATTAAATATTTTCTCATCTCTTCATTTATTATAATTAGGCTATTATCTTTATAGGTCGACTTGTTGCAAGTAGCAAGCAAAAATGCTTTTATTTGGCAAAATTATCATATAAATTATATTTATATTAAAGCATTAGTATAAACTAAATATAATATTACTGTATTATAATATTGTTAAATATAGGGTTACTAATATTATGTTATTATACATAAATATAATATTATTCTATAAATATTATTGTTATGAAATAAATTATAATATAAATTATATGATTATAACTATATATATATATATATATATATATATATATATATATATATATATGTATATGTATATATATATATATATATATATATATATATATATATGTATATATATACATATATATATATATATATATATATATATATATATATATATATATATATATATATATATATATATATATATATATATATATATATATATATATATATAAAATATATTATAAATTATAATAATATATTTATATAATCATAAATATTATACATTATATTGTTTACTGGTCTTCGCTGAAGTTCCATAAAGTGAGGCGTTCTATTCATATCACATTATAGAAGCAAAATTCCTGTATCAAAGGGAAGTTTTTTGAATACATGTTGGCACTGAGAGAAGATATGAGGCAAAAATCGTCAGCCATTGGTGAAACATGAATGGATGGCCAGGTTTACGAACGTTGCCTACCTTTTTTGGCCTCTTTAGTAGATTTAGAATGCCAGTTTCAGGAATATCGAATAAGTGAGTTCATGTCCAGTATAAAAACAAAATTGTTTTGGTTTGTTAAGAATATAAGTGATAGTTAGTCCGTCTATATATTCCATTCTTTTCTATTGTTATTTTTTCACGGTTGAAAAGGGATTTTCCAGATCCCTTTTCAACCCAGACCCCTTTTTAAAAGGGATTTTTCTGGGAATTTCCTAAAATTCCCAGATTCGTTCCAATTTTACGGTTCTATTTGAGGCTCCTATTGCTTAGTTCATTAACACAGCTAATCAAATAAAATACAAAATTTCGAGAGATACAACCAAGACGAAATAATGTTAATGCAAATTTGCTTACAATTACGGCAGCCTAATGTGCAATTATTATTTAAGTGTTTGTGTGTTTGTGTATGTTTTTCACAAGCAACTATGTGTCATTCTTTGGAAAACCCAAGGTGAGTAATCTCTCTATGATATCATTGACTGCAAGACATTTAATGAATGATAGAAGTCAATAATGAGGGTAGTTCTTCTCAAGGGTGTCGAGCCTGTCTCTAAAGATGTTTGAAAGAAATCGACAAAAGAATTGAGCCGCTAGCCTCTTCACAATATCGTGGGTTCTTTTCTCCTTTCTAAGAGCTTTGAATTAGAAACATTCTGACAAATTACCTTAATTCGCACTCCGAAGCAATTAAGACCCATATGGGATTTGATCAGCTCAAAATTCCCCTAGTTTCAGAGTAACTTCTATTATCCGCATGTTAGAGCTACTTATGAGCAAACAAAATCAGGTTAGGTAATTTTCTGACTAAATACCAAGCTACTCCCTTTCCTGCTTTTGCATGCGAGCCTTATTATCTAGTCTGGCTGCCAAAAAGGCCTATAAATAAACATTAATGCTCATAGCCGGTTATTTGCAAAATAAAGTTGGCTCGTTTTGCCTTCAGCCAAAAGGAAAATGACCTTTAAAAATTGTGGCAACGTTCTCAGTGAAATCCTTACTTCTAATGCCCGAGGAGAAACAACATGGGCGAAAGGTGAAATCAGTAGAGTTCTAACACGTTAGTTCTTTGGTGAGCTAAAAATATGTGTTTTTTTTGTCATTAAGAAACACAACTTTAATAGTTGAGTTGCCAAGACACGGCGTTTATCTTATACTTCAGGGAAACGATTTTACCAAGGACAGTAAGAAAATGATCTGATTGCTTTAACTGTATGAGTGGAAACTTGGATAATTTTATATATTTCAAAAATTATGAAAACTAGAGAAACTAAATTTTTAATGAAAATGCCCCAATATGCAGTTATGCAGTTTCTGAAAGGAGCGGGTCGAAAAAAAGAAATAGCGAAAATTCAGTAAAAGACAAGCTAAAAACGTAGGGCATCAAACACCTCAAAAAGTAGTTGTCTTTGAAAATCAATAGGTTGTTACTGTCTGATATTGTACGATCGAACAGTGTTGCCAAATTTAAATAAATAGTTTTGCTTATTTGTTTCATGGTTCAGCGTGGCAACACTGAGAACAGTGTGTTACCGCTCCAAAAAGATCGTAGTTTAGAAACAATCAAAAGAAAATCTAATCAAACCGCAATTTTCGGGTAGGAATAGACGCAAGACAATTCAAAATTTTCTCATATGGATTTCTTTGGCACTTAAACTAAAAAAAGATTTTTGACACGAAAAAAAATGGGCGGCATGAGTCACCCAAATTCAAAATTCTGGCATGATTACGAACACCTCTTAAAAGTGGGTTTGTAAATTAGTTTGAATGAATCCTTGTGATTTATTTTAACCACACGGTTATTTTTCAAAGAACACTGCAAGAATTCCCAGGAATCCTTGCGAATTAGCGGAGCGTTTTCCGCCCAAAACAATTCAGAGTACAAAAACCAATGAAGAGTGAATCAGCCTGGTAAAACAAAGATGGTACTAGCCAGATCTCTTTCTAAAACTAACATGGGGTCTTTTGCCGAGCTCAGAAATTATTTGCCAAACCCAAATATCCGTCTTGCCGTTCACGCGGAAATCAAAGCCTTGACTAGCCAACTTAACAGGGCAGAGCACTAAAATCCCCTTTTAAAGAAGAATAAAATAAAAAACAGAACCTCATACTATTGATACCAGCAAATTCACAAAATTCTGGATTACTTTCAGCGCCATCACCTGACCTCCACATTATAACAGAATTAAAACCGAGCGAAAAGAAAATCGCACAGAAAATAGAATAAAATACACTAAAACAATGCAAACAACCACTGACAATGAATAACGAGAAAGTCACACTCCGCGCAGTTTCTTTGTGAGAGCTGGACCTTGACCTTGCTTTAACAGAAGGTCTTTAAGTCATCCATTTTATGTCATCATCAAGTCAAAGGGTAGGGCGAGGTTTTTTTTAACATGAAAATCAATCTTTTGATTCACTTCCAGTGCCAAGTTTCAAGATTAAGTAACGCATAAGATAAGATAATACTCTTAAAACAGTTAGAAAGGTTATTTTTTTACCCAAAAGAATGTTCATAACAAATAAGAATTCGATATGAAGCTGCCAGAGAGGTCACTTTGCAACTTAAAACTCTTCAATTATGAACAAAAGATGCTCAAAAAAATTTCGAACTGTGCGAATACTTGTTATGCTGTATATGGAAAAAATAAGCCTTCACAAGCAATCAAAATCGCAGACATTATTCTGATCGCCAATAATATGGGCGAAACAAAATGGTTTGAAAGGTACCACAAAGGCACCAATGCCCATAAACAGCCCTATGAAAAGACTCAGGACTACTAAAACAGCAGGTATAGAATGAAGTTCAAAGACAATACAAACGGGACAAAACGGCGCTTTTTAACAGAAAACGCTAATTTATATGTATCAAAGGCACAGTGGCTGAACTTCAATTATCTAAATATAAAAAAAAATATATTCAAATAATTACCCTCGTGCTTGATTAATCGTTCTAAAAGCCTTGCAAACAAAAATCAGACCTATTCAAAACCTGCATAAGCAAGATTTTATTGCTGCGTATGTTTCAATCAAACTTTTAGAGTACGTTTCTAAGAGTTTCGGTTTCAATTGAAAAGGGCAGTTTTTTTATAAGGACGGTTTTTACTACAAACAGTCTAATCCACGGCTCTCTTAAATAGGAAGAAGGCTAATATCCCCTACTTCTATACCTTTTTTTTACATTCAAAGTTAAAATTTGCTTAGCAATATTTTGAAAATAGTAATCCTCCTCGAGAATAGAAGGGGGTGAACCTCCCCAAGAATAGAAAAGTAAAACCACTCTAATTGTTTAATAGGAGGGGTGGAGGGTGAAAATATAAAAGACGAATTATAGAGTCAATCATTTCAAGGAAACTTCATCGAATACATATTTTTTTAAAGAATTGTCGCCCATGAACAATTGCAGGAGTCAGGGGCAAAACCCCCAAGAAAGAAGAAGACATTAAGAAATGTATACGAATATGAAAATGAGGGTTATTCGCATTTAAGTTTAGTTAAAAACAAAGCTACTGGTATAGCAAATACCCCCCCCCCCCCGAAAAATCTTTCTCGCAAAGTTTATGCCCCCTCTCTCTCTCTCTCTGCCACATGTGCTGGTAAGCATATGAAAGTAATCTCTTATGTTACAGGTAATAACATTTTGTGCGATAAGAAGGGACATGTCATCCCTTAGAACCCATATTACATGCTTTGCCCCGGGAATAAAGGGAGAATAGAGATTAACGTCTACCCCCAACCTCTTTCTATGTTTATCCAAAGCGTCAAGGAAAGTTTGAACAATTGGGCATAAACATACACTTTTTGAAGCTTCGGGTATACTCGTTCCCCACCTAAACAAATATCCACCAACCATCCTCAATAAAATCTTAAGAACAACTATGCATTACTTTAGGTGATATTATCAGGTTAGTTAAATGAAACTTTCAAGTAAACGTTTATATTACCCCCTGTTTCTTTATGGACTACGTGAATTTGAGGACCAAATTTGCTACCGTACGCTTGTACTCCCATTGAAATCGTAAAGCTTTTTAATTTTTGATAATTTTAAATCCATTGGCTATCTCAGAATTTTCAATCAACAGCTTTTTCTATATCTGTGAAGACAAAATTGTTGTTTAGTGCCACAAGATGGTCGAGAATCAGTAGTGGATCCAGAGGGGCAAGGGGGGCGCCCCCCTAACATAATCTGTAGTGTGATTTACTTAATTAATGCAAGATTGCGTTAATTAAACTTGCTCCTAACGCAAGTTTATCGAATAAACCTATTTTGACCCCCCTCCAAAAAAAATTAAAAATCTTGGATCTGCCCCTGTCAAGAATATCACTTTACTGTAGCATGATCCTTTTTGTTACTTAGAATGGTACTAAAACTTGGAATTTTCATTAAAATGAGCATTCTCTTGATTTAATAGGACCACTGATTCTACGCAATCCTCCACTAGGAAAAAATAAGCAAACAAATAAACAAGCATTCGTGGGTAATTATTCTTCTCGGGGGAAAAAAATCAAAACTTCGCATTTTTGTAGATAGGGGCTTAAAACCCTTGATAAACTATGTCCGTTCAGGTTGTCAAAAAGGTGTTTCTGCAATATCTCAGGAGCAGCTAAGGGTATTAAGGGGAAACGGTATAGAAAAACACCCGGCTATCTTTTCCATGTTAAATATCTTTGGTTTGTATGACGACAGCAGACGTATTAGTGCTGTTGCGAGTCCAGGCGTGGATAGGGGGCAGCTGCCCCCCCCCCTCAGTTTTTATGACATTAAATTCCTTTTATTTTATATTTTTTAAACACCAATGGCATTCTCCCCCCCCCTATAATATGAGGCCTGAAACCGCTGCTGTATAAGGGCATTGCATTTAGTTTCCATTTATTGCCCTGATCAGGCACTATAAGCTCCGTTGGCTCATTTTTTCTTCACAGGGCTTTCTAAATTAAAGTGTTTCATGCAACCTCCATTTCTATTTGTGAGAGAAAACGGTAAATACAAGTTTAATGCAGTAATTTTAACATTGAATTGTAGAGGGTTTTGAAAGAAAACAATTTGACTTTTATGGTTTTTTTCTAATTAACTCTAAAAAAGACGTCTTCATCAATCAATTCTATCCTACTGTAATTTGTTACCATCAGTTTTATATAGGAAACTTCTGAACGGTTGAATATTTAGTTTCAAAAAACGGTGCATAACCACAGTTATAATGACCCTTGAGGAAATAAAAGACCAGTGCTTCAACTTGACTCAATTGACAATGCAAGCAAACGTTTCAATATAATATGCAAATAGAAATATTCAATCAAAATAGGTTACGGTCAACGATATTAAAAGATGGGAAAGACATAATTAAAAAAAGAACTTGATTTAATTAGTATGCAAAAACACTCTGTGAAACTGGTTTGGTTACCGTGTAAAAGCAGGAAAAAATTAAAGCGAATATACAACAAGTTTGGAAGACCAAGGTGTAAGAAAAAGAAACGATCAAAAATGGGGTTTTTAAGGCCAAACGAGATTACTGAATAAACAAACAAAGTGAATATTTTGAGAGGACAACCGCCTCTCTTCTTCAGCGCGAAACAAAATGATATATTCAAGATAAGTGCCGAAAAAAAAACCAACAAAACACACGCGGAAAGTCAAAGACCAAGACTTCCAAAACATTTACTCGACTTGAACGAAATGCCTCTTCAAGAAGAAACTATATCAGAACAACCAAGACTGAAAGCCATAACTACTGGTCACAGTTTCGAATCGGATTTAAAAAAAAATTCTCGCTTAATGGTTCATGTACCCTTTTTTTCTAAAGAGCTATGAAGGTCTAGCAGCAAAACATATGTAAGGATCACTTAATTCCTTTTGTAGTGTAAATCTCCTAAGACCTTGGACTTTGATTTATAGCTTGTACATTTGTTTGCTTTTGAGGGCTTAAGTCCGAATTCTCATACTTTTCTTAGGAAGTAGTTCAGATGAAACAGAACTAAATAAGTAAATCAGGCAATAAGGGCAAAGGAAGGGGGACACATACACAATTTGAATTCAATTTTATTAAATAGATTCCTTTGCATTTATTTCGACTTGCCCGACCCCATTCTGAAATACCCTTATATATGAAGAAGTTTGCAACATATATGACCCATTTAATCTTTAGGCGAGTCCAAAGTGGAAAAAATGTTTGAAAATGTGTGATAAAACTGGGAACTAAAAAATCATTTTGTCGCAAGGGGAAGGATATGGGATTGTAACCCCCTAAGAAATAGCGTGATTTATATGCATCCAACTATCATTCCTGCTATTTTGTAGCATAAATCAGGTTGTCAAAAGTACGTATCAGCAATATCACTGGAATGGCCTTGGGCATTAAGTTGAAACTTTCAGAGCATGTTAAGGGGGATGTTGAACTAATCGAAAGGTACTATGTGCATACTACTAAAATCACTGAAATGGTCTAGGGCATCAAATTGAAACTTTCAGAGCATGTTGAACTAACCGAAAGGCATTTTGTGCATAATACTAAAATTACTGCTATAACTAGTAGTACTACTACTACTACAACTACTATTACAACTGCTACTACTACCAGTACTGGAAGTACTATTGAAGATAGGGGTATTACGGTGAAACTTTCAGGGAGTAATTAGGAGGATGTTGAGCTAGCGTATCGGCAATATCTCAGAAATGGATTAAAATACTAAGTTGAAAACTAACAGGGCATTGGGAGAAGATGTTGAACTAGACCAAAAAGGCACAATCCGAATACTATTACTGCTACTACGTTAGTACTACTACTCCTATCACCACTACTACTCCCAATCAAATAAATTTGCCCTTAGCTGTTCCGAAGGTATTGTAGACATACCTTTTTGACAGCCTGGGTGCACCCTTGTGTTTTTTGACCCAGTTCAAAATACTCTCAAAATTCACTGAAGTATCAGACTGACACCTTGACTCTTTTCGTACACACCCAGAATGAAACATTCCCGCCTTACCCAATGATAAATCCTGTGTGTAAATAATCAACAAATTATATTATTTACAATCCTTGCCTCAAGGGCTCTAGGGGAGGGGCATGGTATCCTACGAGGCATAATTTTTAGATTTTTGAACTATTTTGAATAAAATGGTTATTTCAAAATTTAGATTAGTGTTCTGGAGGGTGCCTAAAAAGGGCGAGGGGGCTGGCTACCCTACAACTTCTGTTCAATGTTCTTCTCAAAATGTCCTAAACGCTTCATCTTAATATCCTAAGCCGTTCCTTACATATCGCGGATATACAATTTTGACAAACAAGTACATAACGCGTTTTGATTTTGTTCAATGTTCCCCACAAAATTTCCTGAAAAATTCCCTTTAATACCCTAAGCCATTTTGGAGAGCCATGATCAAACATACCCCTTCTCCCAATTACAAACCTTACACGAAAATATTGGATAACTTCTATAGCATACAGCCTTTGCCCCAGGGTCTGTGTTGAGTTATATCACATTTGTATAAAGGTATAGTTGTTCAACCTTTAGACTGTTTTGAACTAAATGATTATTTACAGATTTCATCTGATATCTTTGGGGATAAAAAGAGCCTTGGGAGGGGTTTATCAGTTGTCCTCCGATCACTTTTGACTCATAAAAGGGGCACTAAAAGTTTCAATTTCCAGCCGAATGAGTCCCCTCCAAAACTTTTTACGATCATCTTTTCCATATAAAGTGCCCCTGGGAAAAAAAGTAATAAATAATACGTTGAAGTCTTTTGGCCCTTAACTATGGGCAAAACTAGAGAATTTCCCCTGATTTTTGTTTGCTCCTGGTTTCGCTTATTGGCAAATACTGATTTATGTTCATTTTGAGCTTTAATTATTACTTGAATTTATTTATTCTGGCCTTTAGTCTAGTTTAGCTCTTTGCTTTTGTTTAAAAACTTATCTTGTGGGACAAGGACCACTACTTGTCCCATATTACTTTTTACTACATGTCCCATATTACATATTGGGACAGACTACATGTCACTATTAAATCCTTAGAAATTATCTCCCAATGATTTTTATTTAAATTGTTACTTTCTTTTAATTTGCTCCTCTCTATTTGACTAAACGCTACTAATCAGAAAAAAAATACAGTTCTTCCTAACCATCCACTTTTTCACTTATTTCCAATTTCGTTTTTTAGAAGGCATGTGCCAAATGGAAACCCTGGATTTTATTCTTCATTCAACTTCTGCAGAGGAAACATAAGTACCACCTCTTAGGTACTGATTTAACCTTAACCGTCCATGTTTTTTTTTAATTGTTTCCATTCAGCCTAGCTAACGTGCCGTTTTTGTATAGCCTCCCCAATATAACTAATTCCCACAACTAATTCGCCCAAAATAAGCGTAGTCTTTCTTGTCACTGTCATGGTTTTTCCTTGTCGTTGTCAAGTTTCAGCTTAGTACCCTTTGCTGTTCCTGAGATATTGTTAATACGATATTTTGTAACCTGGATGTAACAGTAGGCTATAAGTGTGAAAATATAATATCTGTTAAGGTTCTTGAAATTCTAAGGCACTGAGAAATCAAATTATGACAATTAGCTCTAATTAACGTTGTATTGAATGTGTGGAGGTATCATAACATCAAAAAATTCAAATTAAAGGCCTTAGAAAAATAAAATGTGAATATTTTTAAGATTCATGAAATTTGAAGGCTTGGAACATTCTAATTATTAAAATTAAGTTTAAGAGATGTTGTAATTTGAAAAAAGCAGAGCTTCCAAAAAGAGTGAAATCATTGTGTAGTCAAAAGATAAAATTTATAAATGATTGAGGTGTAAAAAAATGAGAACTGTTAAGATTCTTTAAATTTGCAGTTATTGTGTTGTCCAAATATACACAAATTACAACTCTTAAAAGTGTGAAAATTCTATAGATTATTGAAATGTAAATGCTTTGATTTGTCAAATTTTCCGCAAGAATTAACACTGATGACTTCTGATATGATTTCCATGCTAAAGTACACTATAAAATTTCTCCATACCCAAACAAATTCAGTTAAAAATCCATGATATTTGTTACAAAATGGATATTGCGTTAAAACCAAAACCACCAATAGATCTTTTTTTAAATTGCTTCACTGCTTGCTTGTAGAGTTGGCTAAATTGACCTCTGAACAGTTCAAAGAAAAGCAAAATTCCTATTGCAGCAGTAGTAAAAAAATTACTAGTATTTCGTTTACTGTATGATACTAACTGGGCAAGGGATCCAGAGAAGGGGTCTCTAAACAATCGCATAGTGTTTTTTTTTCTCATGTCTATGTCCTTCAATCTACAGGTCTACAAAAACTTTGTTTTCAAACACGTATAAGATATATCCGCCTCTCGGCTGTCAAATGGTTTGGCTCTATAGACTAAACAACAGAAAAAAAAATACAAACAAGATCTATATTTGGTTGGACTAATTACGAAAAATTAAGCAACATTGTTGGTTTAATTTATGCCAATAACTGGACAGTTAAACTTTTGACCATGTTTAAAATTAGAGTTGACTCAAAATGGCTTTAAAAAAATGGCATTCATAATTCAGTGGTTCAGAAATGACACACATTAGGGGAGAGGTACATCTCTTTGTGCATTTTTCATATTTGAAAATGAACTAGGAGTCATCATTCGAAGAGCCTCGTTCTTCAAATCTCCCATTTTCATGTTGACAACTCATGTTTCACATTGGGGAGGGGACCAAATACCCCCCCCCCCCCCCAATACAAATCTCTGTCCATTTAATATATACCAAATAACTAAAATACAAACAGGCCAGTAGTTCAATCACTTTCTATTGACCAGAATTCTGATAGATTCTGTTTTTTATTTAACCTAGCCAGCAGTAACAAAACCTTAGATACCGACAACTCTGAACCATGGTACTAGGCGTTTACCCCCCCCTCCCCCACGGAAAATACGCCCCCGGAAAATACCCTCTCGCGGAGAACCCCCCCCACCCCGGAAAATACCCCCCGTGGAAAATAAGGCTTTCCAAATTTGAGAATTTTCTTTGAGTTTCATTTTTTTTTTATTTCCATAGGGGGAACGAATTTTGGTATTTGTGTATTATGCACCACTCACTCAAGTTTACACTGTGTAAAATTTGAGAACACGCCAGTTTTGTCGTTACTTTAGAAATAAATTTGGGCTATATATTTGCAAACTATGGGGGGGGGGGGTAAAGTATAGCGGGTCTACATGCAAAATGTGTTTGGTACAATTATTCTGCATATTAGATAGATAGATAGAGATGTGTATTTTAAAGCCAAATATACGACCATGAACATAGTAAAATAACATAAATGAAAGGTACAAATAACATGAACTTTGATCAGGGATCATCATAAAACACTACATTAACTTAATAATAGTACTTAATACTTGGAAAATCGGTCATTGAAAAAAAAAACACTTAACACATGGAAAAAACACTTAAATGAAACATTAAATTTACTTTATACTGAGATTTTTTTTCAGTTAACAAAATTTCCAGATAACTCGCTATTCTTCTGTAATTTTTTAGTGACCATACCTTGAAGGAATTGTTATCTGACTTCAAACTGTCCAAATAATTTAATACCCCCCCCCCGTTATGTGCAAATATATAGCCCAAATTATAAATTTCCCATCTATTCTATCAGTTGTTTTTGTCTTGTCTCATGCTAAGATGAGAGTAACTAACAAAGAAAGTTTGTTCTCAAATTTTGCACATCATAAATTTGAGTCAGTGGCGCATAATTCACAAGTGCCAAAGTTCCTTCGCCCTACGGAAAAAAAAAAAAACTCAAATAAAATTCTCAAATTTGGAAAGCCTTATTTTTCACCGGGGGGGAGGGGGAGGGTTTTTTTACCCGGGGGGTATTTTCGGGGGGGGGGGGTAAACGCCGGCCACCCTGAACCATATAGACAACTCAAGCCAGAAGGTAATAAATCTACACAGTTTAAGTTATAATAGAATTACCTTTTCTCTAACTCCTCGACACAACATGCACTATCTGCAGTGCCAGATTCACATGATTTAATAGAAAGTTTTCCACAGAAACTTTGACATGACACTGGGCTGGACTGTTCTTCTGCCTTTATCTGGCAATGTTTCGTTATTTTTAATTCAAGATCCCCATTTGATTTTCCTCTATCAGGTCCTTTTTCCATTATATATGACAGATTAAGCAAATGTATATCTCACAGAATATAAGTTCTTCTGCAAATATTAGGCCTAAGAAAATTATTACATATTCTTATTACATGTATCCTAAAACAGAAGCAAAATTTGGAAGACAAGTAGTCCCAATTACTTTTTCTTTTAGAAAAAGATTTTTTTTAATGTAAGTAAGGAACAACATTAAAATTTAAAACAACCAGAAATTATTCTGTATATGAGGGGGATGTACCTTTCCCAACCCTTGCTCTTTACACTAAAATCTTATAAGTTCTTTAAAAATAATTCTCACTTAAATTCAATGGTCCTTGTGTTTGAGCAGTCTTTCTTAAGGATTATGACAAAAAGTCAAGCTTTAGCGTAAATAGCAAAGGCCAATGAGGAGGCAGCCCTCCTCATATGTGGAATGATTTTTGTTTATTTTAAGTGTTAATGATGCTCCTTACTTTTACTTGAATTTTTTTTTCTGATTTCTGATAATTTTTCAAATCACGCCACGAAATCCCGCCCCCCCCCCTCCTCGGAAAAGTTTTCCAATGAAAATTCCTCTGAAAACTCTCTGCTCCATGAAGAACTTTCCCAATGGAAAGCCCCCACAGACATTTTCTGTATATTACTGGATAACAGATATCATACGTAAACACTGGGTAAAATAGCCCTTTTCCCAAGGGTTGTGGGGGGTCTTTTCATTCCCAGAGGTATAATTATTGGACCACTCAAATATGCTGATTCAAATGGCAATTTCGAACTTTTGCATCAGATGCCTTTTGGGAAAAATGAGGGCTAGTTACCCTCCAGTTTTTTTTGTCACTTAAAAAGGCACTAGAACATTCAATTTTCATTCAAGTGAGCCAATCCTAATCTTCTAGGACCATTGGTTTGATATGATCACCCCTGGGAAAAAATAGATGAATGCATCTATGATCTTTCTTCAAGCAAAAAAAAAAAATACAAAGCTCCACATTTTTGTAGATAGAACCTTGAAACCCCTACAGACGGATTCTCTGATTCACCAGTTCTAGAGACTCTATAACAGAATATGGATTACTATAAAGTCCTTTCGCCCCACACTGGATCTTATGGTAAGATTTTCAATAGGATTGCTTGACTTTTAGTAGGTGTTTCCCATCTTTTTTGAAAATGAGGCAAATAGTAAATGAGGCTTGTAGCTTTCGATGGGTATGAGTAAACTTAATAAATTTTACATATTTTCGGAATCAGCATTAAGACCGAATTCTTTTGCGGTATCCATTTTTTTTTTTTTATCAAAGTTTCCCTCTTTTTAGAGGTTCAGTTATTATTGGGCTGAGTTGCTTCTTACTTATATTTCTTAAGGCTAACTTTATGATAAGAAAACATTTCCATGAAGTAGTAACTTCCTGGAATGGAATAAATAGTGAAGTTGTGTAGAGAGTGAAGTGGAGTGTGCGCATTAAAGTTGTTCTCAAATAGCTTTTTTACTGTCACAAGTGGTCAGTAGTAGCTGTAGTTATCTCCTTTATATTTGATTGTTTGCAGATGCTAAAACATAACCTTCATGCAATACCACACCCTCCAGAGCCTGGGAACAAATCCCAGGTCCCATATTACCAAGTAAAGATCAATCCCCTGTGCCACCACATGATTAGATTTAGTTTTTCATATGGAAAAAATGACTATAATAACCATAATAAAAAGATAGTTACTATATAAAAAGAAAAAATAACTACAATAAAAGATAGATCTGTAAATTAGTTAGTAAAATTACTATAATAAAAAGAAAAAATAACTGTAATAAAAAGATAGTTAGTAAATTATCTGTGGTTGGTCTTGTCTGAGAAGTAAGACTTCAGCTAAATGAAAAAAAATGTAACAACAAGGTCCTAAGAGTGACTGACATCCTAATTGACAACATTCCCTGATAGCCATTACTTAATCTGTCTTAGCTAACCATCTTATGGACTAAATATAAATATTGGTACCAAAGTTACTATTTCAACTTAAGTACAATAATCAAGCCTACATTTCAAATTAATGAATCCATATATCATGGGTAATAGGAAGAACCTACAATTAGCTTTTGCTTACAATAGCTAACATTCTTACCCATATATTCGTCATACTACTAAAATAGCATGTCAACAAATTTAAACATTTTACCATATTTTAGCAGCAGTATCTTTGGATAATTACATTATTGGCAATGACCATTTTCTAATAGCACCATCAATAGATCAACTTATTATAGTTTTTTTATGTACTTTAGTTAAATTACAGATGGTCATTTAATAATTGATTGAAGGATGTTTCTATTTAATCTGTTCTTTTATTCCTATATACATTACTAAGGAATTAGGGTCATAGCCAATAATACTTGTTTTGTTACCTGATGCAAAACATTTTTCACTTAAATTAAGAAGCCTGGCATTCTTAACAGTAAACAAACTTTAAGAAACCAAGGAAAAACTTAACTTTGCCAAAATATTCTTTAAAGTACAATTATAAAGGACAACACACCCTTAAACAGTAAACCTGAAAATTCTTTGGTGCCGAATTTTGAAATTTTGAAGATTCCCATCCCTAAAATGCTTGTGTTGAAGCCACCTTTTACTTATCTTGATTCAAAACAATATTTAAGTGTACTGAACTCTTTGATAAACATATTTAGGTGCATTCCTAATGTACTTTGACTGAGCTTAAATTTATTGCAATTTGAAAATGCAAGTTTACACTGAATACCAAAGTTGGCTAAAAAAAAATTCGAGATGGAGAGATACTACTTTGTCAGAATTATAATATTTAATGAACAAAGAAAATTAGGCTACTGTAAAACGCCTGCTCTTTAGATGCAGTTTGCTGTCAAACTGTGGAAAAACTGTATTTTAAAGTTCTTTTCTAACTCTAATAATTGCTGTACTACATAAATACAGTTTATAGGCACAGATCTAAAGTCTAAATGATGTCCTAGAAGCTATTTTCAAATGCACAAATATGCTCATTCTCCCTTTCAAGGGTTTTAATTTTATATGTGCTTGGAAGATTTTCTGTTGAGAGAATAAAACCTTTAGAAATGACTCCACAGACTTAATTAGGGGCTAAAAGGATGTACTAGCCCAATACATCCACCTTCTCCAACATATGAGACATGTGGAAAAAAACATGAAATTTCAAACAAGAATTGTAGAAACCATGTAGAAGACCAAGAGAAGCATACTTTGAGCAAACAAAACAAAACTGACTATTTTTAAAGTTCATAAAGGTTTTTGTTTCAAACAATATTTTGAGTCAGTTGCTTACAAAAAGCAACTGACTAAGGGTAGTGATTTGAAAACATCTAACCTTGGCTTTACCAAATCAAAGAGAGTATATTTATGTAGCAAAACAGCTTTCAGAGCCATTCAAAAGCCCTTAAACTACAATTTCACCATAAGAAAAGACAGTTCCTCTTTAAATAAACTACAAGCTATATCCCAATGACTGAATTTTAGACATCTCATGTCCTGTAGTTTTACCTTTACCTTCTATAATATCATTCACTAATAGTATCTCTTTGTAAATATAATATTCACCATAATAATAATACACCCCCCTCTCTTAAAGTTCCCAGATATAGCACTAAACTATAAAGGAAAATAAAACAAAACATCAAAACAATGAAATTTTTACTTTGTAATATACAGCATGCTTCTATTAATCAGATTTTGGTAAAATCCTAGTTTGGGGCTTCTTGCAGTCTTAAAAAAGGAGTTAAGCTAGGCTAGGTGAGTGAAACTTTCAGGAATGAATCCATGGTTCAAAATATAGTCTGGGAAGGTATTGTCAAGCTGCTATGTTTACTCTTTTCTTATTTCTAGGACTTAGAAGACTACATCCAAAACAGTTCTCTATGTATCTAAGTTTTTACATAAAACATTCATCATTTTTTGAATTATCTCTTTTTCATTTGCTTTAGTATCTGAAAAATACAATAAATGTTATTTCAGTAGAATTTTAAGCCATATCAATGATTTTTTCTTAAACTTAAGAAATAGATTTATTGATCTTTAATACCTTATAAATTTGGATTTAAGCAAAGCTATGAGGATTAAAACACTTTTCTTGTACCTCTTTTGAACAGAAGATCTACTTTGCAAGGTTTCTTTTTTATAGCACCAAGATTACAAAAGATCCCTTTGGAGGAAGAAAGAGTGGAGTAAGGTGCTTTAGAATATCTTCCCAGCTGTTCATTAATGCTCTGGAAGCAGCACTGAAAGCTTTATATATCAAGCTTAACTACTTTCCAAGATAGCAGAAAGCTCAGAAACTAGAATCTTACTATTTTCGTATTTCCCTTCATTGTTATCCACATTTCAAATCATTTTTAGATAACATATTTACCCAGCTAATCTTAATTCCTTTGCAATTAGGTAGGCCAAAACCTAATGCTTTTGACAGGTTAAGAACACTGTTACCTATTATCAAAATATGAAGCATCAAGAGATGAAAAACAATGAAATTTCTGGTATTAATACACAATTGCGACTCTTGAGATGGAAACGTATCAAAAACAGTTTTTACTTCATAAAATGCAGAAAAACTGAATTTTCACCTTAACAAATTTAATCACCTTTAACAAATTTTACCTTAATTTGCACTTTGCAGCAAATTAAGATCCATCATGATCTGTTTCTTGTTCTATACTTGATGATGTGAATGATTAAACATCAAATGCATCCCCCTGTTACTTCCAGGGAAAACCATTCCATTCAACATCTAAAGACTTCTTGAACACTTCATTATTGGGTGCTGAGACTGTTTGACAGACCATTCCAGTTGTTTACTACACTGCAGGAGAAAGAAGTTCATTGGTGTCAAGTTTTGACAGATGGTTTGAACAGCTTCTTTGAATGTTCTCTCCTATCAGTGCAAATATTTTGGGAAATTTGCAAATGAATTGGGGGGGGGGTCTTGTGAAATAAGCTTACTTGTCATAAGCATATAACTTACAGGAACAGTGCCTCTTACTAGGATATCATATCCTGTTATGGCACTCTCTAATCTTGGCTCAACATAGTGCACCTAGTGCAGAAAGTGATATCACTTTTATATGTTATGTATAATGAATAAACACTTCTTTCAGTAGATGCTTGTCAAGACGGTTTTTGAAGCTGTTTAGAGTGTGTGCCGACACTACTTCTTCAGGTAAAGAGTTCCAGTCTTTAACTGCTCTAAGTGACCAGATAGAAGATCTCTGTCTAGTTGATGCTGTTTGTTTCTGGATCTTTGCAGAATGACCCCTAGTATAGACATTAGTCTAACTACAGAAGAATTTGTTGAACTTGGTTCTAGGACAGAGTTCTTAAGAGTGCTAGGACAGAGTTATGCAGCTGCAAATTCAGATTTTGAAGCTCCTTCCACTATAATTTATCCCCTAATGTGCAAATGTACAGCCTAAATTACATACTTCCATACATCATTCTTGTTTCAACTTAGTACCCATAAATTGAGTCAATGGTGACAAAATCAGAGAAATGAAAAAAAAATATGAGAAATATATAATTGGGACTATTAATTTGCATATTAGGGGGACAGGGTAATGTATAGTGCATATGGCTTCAAAATATGTTAGCTATACTTTTTCTGTATATTCTGAAGTAAGAATTGTTTTCTTAACATGTCTCCTTCTCGAGAGCCACAATTGTGGATTAATACCAAGATTTTATTGCTTAGTGCTATATCAGGTTCCATTAGAGGGGGGGAGGTGCATTTTCAGAGTATTGAACATTTTATTTGGACAGAGTCTTCTGAAGAGCAAGTCTCCTGTAGCATTACCCAAATTCTTTCTCCTTATTTTTAATTGCCTAGACTCATTAAAAGAGAAAAAACATTATAAATGACAAAACTAAAGGTAAGTTTTTAGCCTATATTTGGAAATAATGCTGAATTGGGAATATATGGTACTCCTAGATCTACTCTTCTGTAATGGCTGTGTTTTCTTCAAAGAAGAAATTTTTATACAGGATTATACTCTTTCTATATGTAATGGTTATTTCCCTGACAATTCTATTACAGCCCTACCATTCCAAATAGGGTTAGATATAGCCATAGATAAAGTACAAAACACTGCTGATTTCTTTTCTCAGACAACCATTTTTTTATTTATTTTTTTGTATTAAGAACCAAGTGTTGATGAGAAACCACAAAACAAGGTAGGCTATCAGTAAATACTTTGATTAACAGAGTGTTTATATAGCCAAGAAACAAACTTATCTCTACAATAAGAATTTAGTCCTGAATCTAAATATGACATTTGTTTCAATTGTAAATTAAATTTTAACTTAATGTAGCCAATTCTTTCTAACTTACCCAAATATATAGCCCATATCATATATTTCCCCTGCATTTATTGATTTTTGGTTTTCTCATCATTGATTCAATTTACAGGTAAACTAGTTTTAACAAAATTGCCACTAACACAGGTATATAAGCTGTATCTAAAATAAGAGAAAAGGTCTTTCATCTTTCACTAGCGTTATGCAAAAACTGTCTAAGTCACATTTTCCAAATTTTACAGAAGAGCAACTTTTCTGGTTGAAAGCGTCTCCTGAATCCGATTATGAATGGAAACTGCTGGGGAAAATGATATATGCAAAAAAAAAACATCAAGGAATTGAAATTTGCCATTAGATTTTGCTAAAATGGAGCATATTTTGAGATAATGGACTTAACCGGTTTTTGCAAATTGGATTTTCTCAAAATCTTTCAAAAAAACAAATTGCAAATTCAAGCTAAGTCAACTTCGTTTATGTAAGAAATTGTAAAAAAAATGTAAAACATGAGAACATTAGCTCATTCTTCTTCATTTTCATTTTCAAGGTAGTCCACCACTGTATTGTCATAAAGCAAATTTTTGTAGAAGGCATGATAGTCCTCAGGCACAAACGGCAGAAGTGACATCAAGTCGTTGTATTTTGCTTTGGAAATCGTCTTCCCATTGGGATACTTTGTCTTCATACTTGCAAATGAGATTTTCTGGGATCCTCTCTTTCTAAAATTCATTATTATGAATGGTGCATCTTCATCTAGACAAGTTTTGAACTTGATGATGCCAAATTCTTTTTCGTACCGCAACCAACGGACAGCTAACCAAGAGAATGGCTGATTTGCGGTGTCCACTGTCTTTTGACACATCTTTTCCTGAAAAATTTGTTAAAGTCAAACATTTCTGACTTTGGCATCTCAGTGGCGGTCATGGGAATTTTTCCCCTTGCAAGATGTATTAAGTTCGTCCAGTCAGCTGGAACTTGGATTTCAAAGTCTGTATACTTTTGGCCTTCTCAATCCTGGCATGATTGCTGTTGCACTCAAGGTGAGTATGTCCGGGTATGAGAAACTTTTGATCATTCAATTCAAAATTCTCTGAAGCAATTTTAGAAATGTAATACAAAAACATTCTGGTCACATACATATTTTGCTTCTGAGAACCACATGTGTCCGAGTACAAGACTAGCTGTGTTATTCTTGACGGCAGTGCCTTCAGATGCTTAAACAGACAAGAGGCTACCTCAGAGGCTCCCTTGTCACCCATTCCTTTGTGCCAAAGGTAATTGTATGACTTTCCCTCTTTCAAATTGCTTATTACGTGAATGGTAAGGTTGTAGGTCCACAGTTGCCTTTTGTAGAAAGCTATTTTAGTCTGTACAAAGGGCATAGGAAAACAACACTGAAGATCAAAAACCCACAACAGAGTGGAATGGTTGTTCTTTACAACCTTTTTGTCTTTCTGTTCAGACTCATACACCAATCTATAGGCTGTTTCATGGGCCTCAAGCCGAGCTTGTAAAACTCTTTTGGAATCTTCAGGATCAGCACAATTAATCTGTTGCTTAAGCTTCTCACATGTTCCACAGGAGTCCCTGACAGGAGGTTTAAATCCAAGATTGTATTCTTGATAGAAAACTTTCTTGTACATTGCAACCAATTTTGCTGGCAAACCCTTTTGTGCAGCAAAATCTTTGTAAAGATTGTACATCTTCTGAAGGCTAAGATTAGAAGAAAGATATTTCCTAGAAGTTTGTGACCTTCTATAGTGGTATTTATAAGCAGGAAGTGATTCAATTTGCTGCTTTATGAGCTCAATGTCAGCCGGGACTGATCTGTTGAAAGCTTGGTGTCTCTCGGGAGTGCTAATAATAGAGAACTTCCCCTGTTTTCCTTGAACCATCACATAATAGTACCAGGCATAGTGCTCCTTGTTACTATCATCTTTTCTCTTCCTGGTTTGTTTTGGTCGAGTTCTGTTCATGCAGTTGAGAAGAAATTGCTGCTGCTGTTTCTTTTCACCTATTGCCCAGTAAGGATTCAAACAGACTGGCTTTCGTTTCACTACCAAGTTTTTCAGAACAGCTCAGCCTGCAACTTCTAAAAGCTTCATTCTGTTTTCTAGCAGGGTGAACAATATTTTTGGCAGTCACATATTCTTCACCTTTGTATTTTCTTTCAGTCCATACTCTTTGTCTCATGTACTTCGCACTTTGGCCACGCTTTTGTCTGGAATGTGCTTCTTCCACAGTGACTTCACTGTCTTGGTCAGGCAAAGAATCTGTCACCGGGTCTTCAACAACATTCCCTGACCCACGGGATGGCATATTCTGTTCTTGTTGGCTTGTATTATTATTAATTTCACTAGGACTCTCTTCTGTTTGTAAAACACTACCTGACTGTATTGTCTCGCTATCATAGTCCACTTCCTCAGCAGGCTGAAGGCTTTTGTATACTTTTGGAGGATTAAGAACAAGAGCAACAGAGTCTTCTTTGTTGCTGCTACTACTGGAAGGAACAGACTCAGAAATCAGTGATTCTGCAGAAGAACGATCCTCCTCTGGGTCACTCTCCATCAAAAATTTGTCAATTGCATTTAGATCAGAAGGTTTTGAAAGATCAAGTTTTTGCCTGGTTCTGCAATCCGTATTGCCTGGAAAAAAGGTAGTGTTGAAAACTAGTTTAAAGCCTTTTAAGAGCATCAAGCATCTTTCAGTTCTGTCATAACACTCTCCTACCCAAATGAGCTTAAATGTACACTTTTAAATCCGTGGAATCAGTTCTCCAATTTGGCCAGTGAGCCCACAAAGACTTAAATAAATGTAAAACTAGCATTTTCTCCTGTTGTTGTAGAGAGAATATGCAATTTTTTGTTTTCTATTTGGGTGGATAATGTGAATTGGGGATACATTGCCTGGCAAAAGACGAAACATATGTATTTGTAGCTGCAATTCTGGTTTTATTAATTCTAAAACATTTGCGGCAGATCTTATTAACTCTGAGGATTCATTTACAGTGAGAGTGACAATCTGAGTAATTAGGTGGTGAATAGCCTGTTTAGCAATACCATCAGCAATTTCCTTACCCTTTATCATTACGTGAGAAGGAAGCCAAATCATTTTCAGTTGAAGAGCCTGGGAAGACATGATTTTTTTAAATCTTTTTCTGTAGATGAACAATAATTAGAATAACATTTCCTTGCCTCTTTTTGAGATCAGAAAGAAGACTTTTAGAATCACAGAAGATAACAAAGGAACCTGATCGAGCTTCCAGCATAGCATCCAGAGCTTTCTGGACAGCAAGGGATTCTGCATGAAAATTAAGGATCCATCTGAAACTCTAATCCCAAATGATGAACCATTCCATTCAGAAAAAATACCTATGGAAGCCCTTCCATCATTGGAGATGTATCAATTAGTAAATACCTTTTTCCAAATGCAAAATTTTGCCATTTTAGCTAATGTTAGTTGACGAAGGATTGGAGTGTTCATCTTAGTCTTAGGACAATCCGTGGCAGGGATATTAGTGTCTATGGCATTATCAATACTATTTGGAGGATTGGAGGAGGTCTGAGTCTTGCAACAAAATATTAGATTTTCAGGAACACCAATACTATCCAGTAAGGAGCTCAGCTTGACTACTATATGTCTTCCAATTTTCACATGAGAATGATAAATTTGCAGAACACTCCTTGAAAAACGGGGTGGTTATGAGTTTTATTAACTTTCATAAAGTAATTCAAGGATAATTTCAAGAACCTTTCTTCTAAAGAAGGGATAATCACCTTCTTGTACAATTCTGCAGTGGGTGTACTTTTAAGAGCACCAGTGATAATTCTCAGACTCTAATGTACTAATGATTCTATTTTAGAAAGTACTTTTTTGAAGCTGAGAAGTACACAGGAAGAAAATATTCAATCTTTCCATATATTATGGAAATGAGTAGTTTTCGAAGCCCATCTTGGCTGGCACCCCACTTTTGCCCAGCAACAGCACGCATAAAATTCAGTCGTTTTTCAAGTGCATTAGTCAGATAAGAAATATGAACATTCCAATTTAACTTATTATCAAGCCAAACTCCAAGGAACTTCACATTCCTGTCAAAGTGAATGAACTGATTATACAGAGTCAGACTGGTTGAGGGACAATCTTGCCTATGGTCATTTTTCCTATAGAAAACTGTGTTAGTAGTTTTTGGGATAGAAAAAATCAGACTTTTTGGATTAAGCCATATTGACAGTTTGTCAATAACTCCCTGAAGCTTGGGTTTACAAGTTTCAGGACAAGTGCCCTCGGTCCAAATGGCTAAGTCATCTGCGTACAAGACAAATTTTACTGAGGGTATATTATCAAAAAAGACAAGCCCCCAAGGCATGTAGCCCTGGGGGGATTTTCCTGCAATCCTTGTGAACTTGGGACAGGGTAATCCTTATCACATGAAAATGTTAACATTAGATCATCAGCCAAATCTAGCTTCCTTATCAGCAGAATCTTATTGAGCACATATTGATTCTTGACCTTAAAACAGTTAACACCGTTTATTGACCCTACCAATATTGAGTCCTTTTGGAACACTTTAGTCTGCTTTCTCAAAAGCATAGTTGCTTTCATGATTATCCCCAGAGTGGGATTAAGGGGACCAGGGTGACTATTGCTTGTTAACTAGACTCTTATGATTTTTACTCATAGTAATAACATTGGTCCGATATAACAACAAATGTTGCTGAGCCTCCTAAGTCAAAAAGGTCGGACATTCCTAATGGCTAACCAAGCGCTGTAGGAAACGCCAAAACACTTGTAATTCAACGCTATCAGACTCAAGATGAGAAGAAGAGAAGTAATAATGGGGTGTATACCTTAATATTAACCTTTGAACTAATAAACACAAGAACATCAAAATTTAGCAAAATGCTTTATTAGTTTAATCTTTTCACCTTTTTTTTCTTCCAGAAATTCCATTTGGTTTGTAAACGCTGATGATGGTGATCAATCAAAACAGTACAAGTCAAATCTTGAAGCCACAGAGAAAAGCAAAAACATGCCAAGTCCAGTTACCACAAGATCCAAGGACTTGGCTTGTATTTGCAATTTACAAATCAAGGAGGCACACTTGTGCCTCTATAAAGAGGCAACCCACCACAATGTTAAGCAATTTCCGGTCCTAGCGGTCGCAGAGACAGCAGTGATTGCATTTTGTAGCCCAAGCTCCAACTAAGAAACGTGCAAAATTTCACCCCCCTCCGATTTTATCTTCATGGGTAAAAGCGGCCCAGAAGTTTCGACCCTCCGCCCACAGCCCCCCTTTTATATTGTCCAATTGGGTTGAAATTTATAAGATAAGCATTTCTAGGGCTTGGGAGCTCATCTTCAAAATTTCAGCTCAATCCAATCACCTCCTCCCTGTTTTCCAAAAAACAAATATAACCACTTAAAGTTCATTTCTCTTTCTTTTTTTTATCAGCCACGCCTACAGGCCACAGTTGGCAACGGATCCGGGTGAATGAGGACTCATTCGAAGCGGAATTTGACCTGTTAGGGCCTTTTGCTATTTTCAGACTGAAAAAATTATCCCCCGAATTTACATTTACGAAAAACCTCATTTTCCTATAAGAGCCCATGTTAATTTTTCCCACCACAGCCCCCCTTTAATGTTGTTTGATCGGGCTGAAATTTAGAGAATAAGCTTTTCTGGGGCCCGGGAGCTTATCTTTTAAATTTCAGCTCAATCTAATCACTCCTTCCCTGTTTTCCAAAAACCAAATATCAAGTTTTGTGGGTATTTGCTTGCGTCAAAAATAGATTCCAAGTACTAAAAATATAAGTAAAATTGTGTCTCTTTAGTACAGCGGTTGATACTCCTGACTGTCAGGCGGAAGACCCGGGTTCGATTCCCCGTCAGATGAAATTTTTTATTTACTGAATTTAAAGTTCAAAAAAGAAACTCAGTTTCTTTTTTAAATTATTTGAAAAAAACTATGCTTTTGAAAGAGTTAAAGAGGCTGAGTTACAAGGTCAACCCTTAAAATGTACAGGGATTAGGAGGCACAGTATGGGGGCTGTTAAAGAGGCTGAGTCACAAGTTCAAACCTTAAAACATACAGGGATTAGGAAGTGCAGTTGGGGGGCTGCTGCCCCCCAAACCCCTGCTTCTGTATATGAAAGGGGCTGTGCCCTCCTCAACGCCTTGCTCTTTACGCTAAAGCTTGACTTTCTCACAACTCTTTTTTTTAAACAATAAAAACTTTAGCGTAAAGAGTGAGGTGTTGAGGAGGGCACAGCCCCTTTCATATACAGAATAATTTCTGTTCGTTTTAAGTTTTAATGTTGCTCCTTACTTTCAGTTTAAAAAACTTTTTTTTTATTTAAAGGCTGCAAAAGTGGGGGGTTTGGGAGGCAGCAGCCCCCTAACTGTACCTCCTAATCCCTGTACGTTTTAAGGTTCAAACTTTTGACTCAGCCTCTTTAACTCTTTAGAAAACATAGTTTTTTTCAAATAATTGCTGTAAAGGGACTTAGACTGAAAATTCAAATTTTAACTGTGACCTTATTTGAAGATGTAGATCAATTCTGATCATACCAAACAAATTGTTGTGAAATTTTACATAAGGTGGATCCCATAACTCAATTTTGTAAAAAATGTGACTTAGATGGTTTTTGCATAACACTAGTGCTTTGAGGGTCCAAAAGGGCTTCAAATTAAATTTGCAATGGAAAAGAACATCATATTTTGACTTAATAGGAGAAACTTTGATTCTAGAGGTGTTTGTTGCTTAGCTACCTGAGTACTCTGTTGATCAAAATACTTACTCAAAACACAATACAAATCAACAGAAAAGAAAATATTTTTTATACAGACCAGGGCCACCAGAGCCATACCAAGATGAGGGGGAGCTAATAGGTCAGCTGCCCTTGTTGCTGCAGGGAGGGGGGTACCATGGCTAGGGAATTGCCTAGTTGGATCAAATTTTTCACTTTGATTTAGCTCTTTTTGCAGTAAAATTCTACTTTAGCTACTTTTGGCCATCTTAGAAAGAGGTTAGGTTAGGAAAATGAAACTTTCAGGGATGGGTCTACAGGCAAAAGAATGTCCCAGGAAGGTATTTTGAAAGAACTACCTCTACTCTTTCTCTCTTGAGAGGGTCCTAACCTTTGAATGGCATTGAAGAGTGAGCAATCATGAATCTTCATTTCTATTTTAAACAAAACACTAGGCTAGTTGCCAAAAAACAGAATGTTAATCTACCATTAAATTCCAACTTCAATACTTCCCAATTACAATGGTCACTATCATTGCTATTACATCCCAGCCCCTCCCCTCAATAGGAAAATATAGGCTAGCCCTTGCTTTCAGAGCTAGTGCTTAGAATTGCAGAGCTAGGGCTCAAATAGCCTAACAGAAATTGCATTTTCAGAACTAATACTGGAGAAAAAGAAACTGATAGGCCTAACTGAAAATTGAGGTAAAATGTTGTTTTGTCAAAATTTCAATAGGTATAGACCTGTCATGTAGGCAAATTTCAAGACCCTCTGGAGGAGAAGGAGTGGAGGTAGGCTACTTCAAAATACCTTCCCAGGACATACTTTAGCCTAGCCTGTAGACCCATCCCTGAAAGTTTCATTTTCCTAACCTAACCCCTTTACAAGATAGCCAAAAGTAGAGTTTTACCCTCGAATATAATAGTCTTATTCTGTCACATTGATTAGGCTATATAATAGACCTACAGTCTATCGTAATCAGTCCCCACAATCATAAATCTGACAGCACTGAATGATTACAATTTTTTCTATGGACTGGAGGTTAAGTTTTCAAATTTTAAGATGGCGAATCTGTCGGTATCTTTCGCAGTCCCGATAGGGGCCCTTGCCTAGGTCACTGACAAAATAAGACAATGTCAACAATGATGTAGAGCCACACACAGTGTCCACATTAGATATTTTTTAATCTTCTGCAGAGTCTACACTTCCATTCTAAAAATTTCAAATACACATTGTTAAAGCCAATAACAAAAGATCCTAAAAAAAACGAGAACATAAGATTTTGCATCAGAACTGTTGCGGAAGATAAGGAGTGAAATAAATTTTTATGCAAAGAACTAAAAAGACCAAATAGGCTTAAAACACGACGTTTCACTAAATTTGAAAAAATATAGTTACACAATTTGGCCCAAAAATTAATTTCCGAGGGTTTGGGCATCCTCTTGCCCTAATAAAGCGTCTTTGGCCTTCCATCCTATCCTAAAACAATTTTACGCTGGTGCAATACAGTATACTACTATTATAGGGCTAATGATGAATAAGGAAGGTGCTAAGTCTTGTTTAGGTTGAGAATGTATTAATAATAGGATACAAATCGCTCATTTTCTGAGTAAAAAGTACACGAGCCCCAGGTAGAAATGTGGTGTTTTTATTAGAAGATTTTAACACCCAGATCGGTACAAATAGAGATAGATGTTATCCTAGCTTTGATAAATTTGGCGTATGAAAAAAAAAACAGTAATGGCTACAGACTGCTACATTTTGTAGGCATAATAATCTATTTATAACCAATATACTGTTTGGTCATAAAATTCCGAAAAGTTAATATGATATTTGCACGATGGTAAGACAGCTAAAACCTTATTGATTGTGTTATTGTAAACCAAAGACTGACAGGATCAATACAAGATATTAGGGTATATAGGAGTGCTGTTATTGGTTTTGAAAATAAAGATCACCATCTAGCGGTATCTACGATTAACTTAAAGCTGAAATTTTGGAAGGGTAACTACTTTCCAGGAAGCTATGACGTTGGTAGACTTCAGTAAGAGAAATTTTGAAAAACTTTCCCGGAACAGTTGAAGACTAAACTGGAGAATTTAAAATTTGACAATGTAGAAGATGGATAAAATAATTTTTGGAAAATAATTTGTGAAGTTGCTGGTGGCGTCATAGGAAAGAAAGTTAGAAACGCAACTAGGCATATTAGGGAAAAGTTTTTTTTAATAGAGAGGAGAAGGGGCTTGTACAAGAATTATCTGAGTGATAGATGATAGGAAAATAAGAGGAGTGTAAAGAAAGTAGAGAAAGTATTAAAATATGAACTAAGAAGGCTTGAAGTGGTGTCAATGGATAAAATTCCCGAGGATCTGGAAGATGCAGCTAGAGGACATAATAATAAAATAATTTACCGGCATGCATATAAACTGAGAGGGAGTAGTTAATCTGGAGTTGTTCCAGTTAAAAATAGGAACGGTAGCATAATTAGTTATCAGGGAGAACTTAAAGAGGGATGGGCAGAACATTTTGAGAATGTGCTAAACTAAGACAGAGTTATAAAAAAAGATGTAGAGGAAAATTAAAAAGTTTGTAACACCTTGGTTGTGAAGGAAGCTTTACTTTTTAGGAAGAATTAGTGACAGTACTTAGCAAATTATAAAATGATAAGGCACATGGTGCTGATACTGTGGTAAATGATTTTCTTAAATATGGTGGCTAAGAAGATGATAATAAGCTACTGAAGATTATGAATATGACTATTGAAAAAAAGAGAAGTACCTTGCAATTTTGAGAAAACCTTAATGAAACCCCCGTATAGGAAAGTAGATAGGGTTTAGTGTGATAATTATAGATGCATTAGCCTGGTGTTCGTATTTACCAAATTACTTAGCATGGGGATAATTTTAGAGTTAGAGATGCTGTAGACAAAGTTTTCAGAGAAGAACAGTGCGGTTTTAGGAAAGGCAGAGGATGTGTCGACCAAATTTTCACTCTTAGGTTAATAATTAATAAGTGCCTGAGTCATCGAACACCTTTAGCAGTCAGTTTTATAGATTATAAGCAAGCGTTCAATTTAGCTTATAGAAAAGCTTTAGCAAAGGTCTTATCCGTGTATGGTATACCAAACAAATACATTAAACTGATTAGTGCTATGTACGAGAATAAAACTGCTGCGGTTAAGATAGGAAATGAGGTTAGTTCTAAACATGTTTGTCTTCTATCCCCATTTATATGGATTATTTTGATGAATTTTGTCTTAAGGAGCGCAGGAAAAGCAATAGGAGAAAACAGTATCAAATAAGGAAGAAAAACTTCCCTAGACTTAGAATATACTGATGATTTAAGCATCCTAGATGAAAGCGTGAGGATAACAAATAAACTTTTAGTGTTTTTCCGAGTTCAGGGTGCTAGAATTGGTTTTAAAATTAATTTTAAGAAGACTAAGTCGCTAAGGATAGGAATGAGTAAAGATGAAAAGGTGACGTTGGGTAACAAAATAATTGATCAGGTGGACAGTTGCATTTACCTTGGTAGTATTATTAGTAAATACTGTGAAAGCACTGAAGATTTTATTGGTAGAATAGCCAAAGCTTAGAGTGTTTTTCATAGTTAAAAAAAAAAGTTTGGAAGAATAGGAAGAATATTGGTAGCTACAGTTATGACAGTGGTCAAATATGGTTCTGAAGCATTCGCGTTCCAAAAGACAGGAGAATAATTTTAGATGTTTTCCTGAGAAATTTCTTGCGGATTGTTTTGGGTACCCGACTGACTGATCGTATTTCAAACAGTTGGCTTTATGAAAAGTGTGGTTCAATCCCGCTTTCTAGGGCCATAATGAGAAAAAAGTTCTAGTTTACAGCGGGTTTTCCTCCACGGATTTATTTCCAGCGAATATTCAGTAAAAGCAGAGGCTCCCCAGCGTAGTGTCTTGGGACCTACGCTTCTCCTCATTTACATAAACGACATAGGAGATGACCTAACAAGCCCTCTATATCACTTTGCTGACGATACCACGACACACTCAGCCGTTCCTAAGCACCAAGATCCAACACAAGCCTTCCTTTCCCTACAGATAGATCTTTTTAAAATTCAAAAATGGTCTGATGCACGGAGGATGATTTTCAATGCATCGAAAACAAAAGGAGCTTCTTATTGCCCGATCAAAGGTGCCACGTGAACACCCCAGCTTCATTTTCAAATATGAGACTATAAAGAGAGTCGGCGAGCTTCGTCAACTGGGGATTCATTTCTCCGCCAATTTCTCTTGGGATAACTTTATTGATCGGATGAGACCCTCCTGTACAAGAAAGCTGGAAGTTACTCTTCGATGCAAAAATCTTTTTCCATCCAGCTCGATTATCCCACTCTACAATTCCTGTATCAGACCCACAACCTTATTGTAAAGGATTCAAGGTTCTATCTAAAAAAAATGTGGAATTTTGTATTTTTTGCTAGAAGAAAGATAACGGATGTGTGTTTATTTAATTGTTTTCCCCAGTGGTGATTGCACTGAACCAATGGTCCTAGAATATCGGGAGAAGGCTCATTGGAACGTAAGTTAAAAGTTCCAGTGTCTTTTTTGAGTGACCAAATAGATTAGAGGGTAACTAGACCACCTCCCCCAGCCTCACTCCTCCCAATCTCGTCCGATCAAAATTTTTAGATAACCACTTTGTTTAGCAGAGTTAAAAGGGCAAAAGACTATGCCATTGGGATATCATGACCCCCCACAGCCCCTGGGGAAAGGGCTGTAAGTTGTGAAATTTGCCCATATTGTTCACGTATTGTAGTTGTTATTGGATTCCATAAATAGCTCATAGCACACAGATAGAGTATTCGGCTAAATTACGGATGTGTGTTTATTTGTCTGTTCAATATTTTCCCAGGGGTGATCGTGCTGAATCGGTTATCCTAGAAGGTCGGGAGAGGGCTCATTTGATCAAAAATAAAAACTTCTAGTGCCCTTTTTGAGTGACCAGAAAGATCCCCGCCCTTTTTTCCCCGGGGTAATCTGATACAAAATTTTGAGACAGCCCTGTAAGTTGTCAAATTCACCTATATTGTTCGCACATAGTAGTTGTTATTGGATTAGATGCATGGAACATAACGAAGTGGTAAAGCATTCGACTACGGTTCGAAGGATTGTCGGTTCAAACTCAATTGTCTCCTAATTTTTTGAGAAAAAATGAAGACCTATGACATTTAATCTCAACATAAAATAATAGAAATTCTTATCGTGCTGACTGTAAGTAAGGAGCGACTCAGCTTAATAGTAACCGAACTTAAAAAATAGAACTTTCATAAAAAATAGATACATCCAAAGAATAGGCTTTTTATTCTGATCCTGAGAAAATTTGCCTGATTTTCGAAAAAGGGTGAAAACACCATCAAAACGTCAAGCGATCTTAATGGCTTTTTACCAGTAATAATGTTTGCAATCTTAACGGAGTAATGACTTAATGAAAATCTTTAGGCTGTTTGGTACCGTTTGTTTTTAGCTTTTTTTTTCCTGATATTTCACCCACTGTCCCCTTTTTCTAAAATGTTTCCATTGAAAAATTCTTTTTTCTGGTATATTTATTTTTAAAACTTAAAAAACGACTAATCCCCCACCCACCTGCTACTAATAATACTGACAACTCACCACATCACTAAGCCGTCTGAGGCCATCACAGCTAAGCTCGCCCCTCTTCCATCTGAATCTATTCAAAGTCTCCCTCTTTACACCTCCCAGGAAGTCCCCATTTCTCTTAAATCTTTCTTTATGACATCCTACCACCCCGGCCAAGCACGACCTGTTTTCTGTTTAGTCATAGACGGCTGGCTGAAAAGGAAAATTTTTGGCAATCTATCATCTTTCATCCGCAGAACGTGCCCTAGCCATCTCAACCTTTCTCTCATTATAACCTTAGAAAACGGGATTGAACCGTTCTTTTCGTACAGCCTACTGTTTGATATACGGTCAGTCAGCCGGGTACCCAGAACAATCCGTAGAGAATTTCTCTGGAAAACATCTAGCAAAACTCCATCCACTTTTCGGAGTGCCCATGCTTCAAAAGGTTCACATTTAACAACTGTCATCAATGTAGCTTCCAATATCCTAATCTTGGTTTGCAGAATTATCCCCCTATTCTTCCAAACTTTATTCAACTGTGAAAAACACCCTGAGGCTTGGCTATTCTACTTTTCATGTCTTCACTACTTCCTCGGTCTTTACTAATAATACTACCAAGGTAAGCAAAGCTGTCCATCTGATCAATCTTTTCGTTACCTAACATCATCTTTCCATCATCATTTATTCCTAGCCTTAGTGACTTAATCTTCTTAACATTAATTTCCAAACCTATTATAGCGCCCTGAACTCGCAAAACCTCTAAAAGTTCATTCATTTTCAAAGTTCGTTCAAAATTGTGGTGCCATCCGTAAAATCAGAACATGTGTTGTTAGAACCGTTGCATTAACCGACCAAGATTGCTATTTTGGCAGACGTCATGTCATTATTTTTAAGTTCTTTATTTAACCGAATAGAGAATAGTGTCACCGTCCGTAAAATCACCGCACGAGTTGGTATAACCGCTACATTTACCAACCGAGATAGAAGTTACACATCATATTATGTTTTTCATGTTCTTTATTTAACCGAACGAAGAATTTTGGCTCCATCCGTAAATTCACGACACAAGTTGGTAAAACCACTACATTTACCTACCTAGATTGAGATTTCATTAGATGTCATATTTATATTTTCATGTTTTTTAACCGAATGGAAAACTATGGCACCATCCGTAAAATCCCTGCACGAGTCGGTAAAATTACTGCATTTACCGACCGAGATATATATTTTCGTATATATCATGCCAGTATCTTCATATTCTTCGCTTAACCAAACTAAAAATTTTGGTACAATTTGTAAAATCATGAGACGAGGCGGTATAACTCTTGAGTTTACAGACGAAGGCCGATATTTCTGCAGATCACATGTCAGTATTTTCCTGGTTTTATTTAACGGAACAAAAATTTTTGGCGGCGTCGGTTTACCGACATTTTTTTTACTGAGTGGCTTAAAATATGCCCCCCCTCCCCCCAAACATGACGGCCCTGAATAAGGTTTGGTGTCTTACCCTCACGTGAATACCACGTTAACTAATGGACCATTTTATGACCAAACACTATTGGTTATAATTAGATTGTTATACCTACAAAATGCTGCAGCAGTTTGTAGCCATTACTGTTTCCCTTTCCTACACCGAGTTTACCTAGGCTAGGATACCATCTATCCCTATTTCCACCAACCTGGGCATTAAAACCTCCTAGTAAAAACATCATATTTCTACCTGGGATCCTGTCTATTTGCTCCTGTAACTGTGAGTAAAATTCATCTGAGTCACAATAACGTCCGTCAGTCGGTTCTATAGGGGCATGCACTACTATAACTGATACTCTGAAGTTTTTAGTCATAAAATGAGCGATTAGTATTCTATTATTAATACCTTCCCAGCCTAAACAAGACTTAGTAGCTTCATTATTCATCATGAGCCCTACTCCATCTCTATGTACCCCAACCTTCCTGCCTGAGTAAATAAATACTGTATCACCTAATTTCTTGCTTCCTACAACTGGGATGTAAGTTTCTGAAACTCCTAATAAGTCCGATTCAAATCGTCTGAATTTGTCAGTCAAAATGTCGATACAATAGTTATATTTTAACGTCGTAACATTCTAAGTATCAATTTTTATATTCTTTAAATCATTCAAATTGTTTTGGTCTCAGGAAAAGCAATGGTCCCGGATGACAGTACAGGACAGGGACCAACACATCTTCTCAGTTCTATTTCAAGTCGATTTCCTGGCATTATTTGAATAACCATCAGAAATTAAAAAAAAATTAGTTTTTTTAACTGAAAGTGAGGAACAGCCTTAAAGCTGAAATAATTCCGTAAATGAAAGCGGCTGCTCCCTCCTCAATATCAAGCTCTTTATATTAAAGTTTGAATGTTTTGTCACAACTCTTTAAGAATAATTCCTGAAACATAGTTAGAATGGGAAGCTTTTTAAAGTGGCAAACACTTTAGCGTAAAGGACGGAGTACTAAGGAGGGGGTAGCTCTTTTCATATACGAAATAATTTCTGCTTGTTTTAAGCTTTAATGTTGCTCCCTACTTTCAGTTGAAAAAAATTGTTTTTTTAATTTAATAATTAGTAAGATTGCAAGTTATTTTCACTTGAAAGTGCAGCTAGGCTCTTTTTATATAGAAAGACCATATAAAAAGAAGAGAGAAAAAAAAGTCTGTAACCCATAAATATAAAATTCCAACTAAAACTGTGTCATTAGGCTTTACAAGCTAAAGCCTATTTAACTTACACAAGAAAAAAAGATCGTAGTTGCGTATAAGTAACCCTCTGAAGGAATCATTACAATAGAAAAATTTATATTTTGCTGTATTCAGAGTTCTTCTTGTTTGGCTACGTCCAACCACCTCCAGTGGCACCAATAACCGAAAATACAGCGAGAGGAGGGGGAGTGTATCTTTTGAAATCTAGAAGGGTAGTTTTGTTATTTTCTTTCATACCAGAAAAAAAAGTTTTTCAATTAATATACCAGTAAAGTTATTTTCAAAATGTAGGAAAGGGGGAGAGTAGAATAATCTAGTGGACAAACCCCAATGATCCCTTGTACTGACGTCACTGTCCCTCTCCCAGCAATGTCCGGATAAGTTTTTTCAAGTGGAAGAGTAACATTAAAACTTAAAACAAACAGAAATGATTACGTATATGAGGAGGGTTTCCCCCTCCTCAATACCTCGCTCTTTACGCTAAAGTTTGAATTTTGTTCTAATTACTTAAGAAACACAAGGGCCTTTTAATTAGAATAATAGGCTTTTTTAAAAGGTTTTATAAATTCTATTACTATTGGATAGTATCATGAATCAGTTCATTTGAGCTAGTTTTGTAGATGGATCTTGCGTAATCGATGAATAAATCATTTTTGTTCGTTTTAGGTTTCAACTTTGCTCTTACTTCCCTAATAAAAATTAGGTTTTTTGTTATTCTTTACTTATTACTCCTTTCTGAATAATACAAATAAATTAATATAATTTACGGAATTAAAACTAAAAAGGATAAAAATGAACATTAATAATTATATAAACATGAAAAATAAACAAAACATGAGAAAATGTTCTTTGCATGACAAATCTAAGGAAAATTTGAGAAGTGAAAGTCCTACTCAGGTTTGTATAGCTATATGACTCAAGTATAATAGACGCACCAAAATCACAGAAACCTTTCCGAAAATTTTCGATTTGATCGTTGTTTTCAAGACTAACAGTAAATCCTTGTGAAATTGGAAACATCTGGAAATTTTTAAATTATATCCTATTTATTTCTATCGAGAAAGACACTCATTCGTTTTAAAAAAAATTAATTAAAAAAAACTTTTCCAACATTGAATATTTTCCAAAGGAAAATAAACAGCTACATTAAATATACGACGATCAGAAATTTACTCAAATAGTAATTCAAATGCAAAATCACCAAGAATAAGGCTAAACAAACAAGTGAAACCCAAAAGGAAATGAAATTACTGTCGATAATCAAGGTACGATTATAATAAACAGAAACAACAAGAAACAGGAGAAGGGTAAAACCCATATGCCTTATAAAGACAAGAATGTCATTTGCTATTTATGAAAACAATCTTCATTTCAAGCTGTGAGTTTTTATTCGCGAAATAAAATAAATGCAGCTTTTAATATATAAATAAATACAGCTTTTTTTCAAGCTGTGAGTTTTATTTTTGTTTTTCATGTTGAAAAACAAAACAAAAAAAGAATGAAAGTCATCATTTTAACCAAGATTACTGAAAATATCTGATGAAATGCAGATGGACAGTTTAACAGAAATTGGTATTGTGTTCTTAAGCTTCCTTCAATTGTTTTTTAACTAAAAAAAAATGTTAAAAGTTTATTTCGCTTCTAATAAATTAAAAATGTAGTTTTGGTTAACCTTCCACTTTTTTACTATGGTTGCTATCCATTTCAAGTTTAACCTGATTATTTACAATGATTTCAGTTTTTTTTTGGGTTTTAGTTATTTATTGATAGCAGTTTTTGGTCGTTTTATGCTTGAATTACTCTTCGAATTTATTTCTGCTCTTCCTTGGTTTAGTGGAGCCCTTTAATTTTCATTGGAAAACTTCTTTAGTTGGACAGTGTTTAAATTTCATGTATACTTGTTTCCATTCGACTTTAATTGAAATGGTTACTAAAACTTCTAATAGAACTTGTAAAACTTCTTCGTTTCTTTTTCTTAAGAATCCAGATTTCGGCTTGTTATTTATATACTGGACATGATTTTGCAACAAATTTTGAGAACAAAACTATAAAACCTGATTTAGTTCAACATCCTCCTCAAGATTCCCAGAAAGTTTCATCCTTATAACCTTAGCCTTAGAAGTAGTAGTAGCAGCAGTAGTAGTAATAGTAGTAACAGCTATAATATCGTAGTAATAGTAGTAGTAGTAGTAGCTTTAGAATTAAAAATAGTGCCATGTAGCCCTCCTTTCAATGAAAATAGCTCAATTATGGCAAACTTACGCCAAAAAACAAGTAAGGGGCAGGAATTACTCCCAACCAAAATCTTTTAGACCTTTTAAAATAAAACCCTAAACCATCGTTAGTTTAAATGGACTTAATTATTTTTAATTAACTCAGAGAACTGCTACTGGTTCTACGACTAGTACTACTACTAAGGCTAAGGGTATTAAGTTGAAAGTTTAAAAGAATGTTGAGGGAGAGTTGAACTAAATCAAAACAAATTATGCGCACGCAGGTTGTCAAAAGTTTGTATCAGCAATTTCTCAGGAACGGCTTAGAGTATCAAGTTAAAACGTTTAGGGTATATTGAACTAACCAAAAGGTGTTATGTGCATACCACTACTACTACTACGGCTACCATTGGTTTCTATTGTTTCTACGACTACTGCTACAAATCAGGCTACGGCTATTAAGGTGAAAATTTCAGAAATCCTCAAGAAAATTTGGTTTGGAATAAGCTCTATCCCTTAATTATTTTATGCAAACTTGATGAGTAGATGAACTGACCGCAACGAGTCATTTCCACCAAACAGAAGTCTATAACTTTAAAGAAAGCATAGTGAAATTAGTTACATTTAAGCAGATGAAATCTTATCTGAAGAAAGTTGGGTATAAACTGGTTCGGGGTATGTTTTACCCCTTCAATGTTTTTTGGAAGTATTAAAGGGAAATGTGTACAATAATTAAGTATTTCTCAACAGACGGATGGTTATGCACTTAAAAATAAGCATGAAAAATCTGGTTTCGAAAAAGTAGTAGCCCTTAATTATGTTGACGTGGACGTGTTGAGAAAAAGATGTTACTATAATTAAGTAATTTTCACCGGACGGGTTTTGTTCACACCAATTTAATTCATTGTCCATTAGAAGTCACTGTAACGTAAATGTGGTTAAGAAATTAGTGTTAAAAATGTTAACTATGAGAAGGTTTTTGACCAGCTATGTGTAAAACGGATACTTGCTTGGAGAAAAACTAGTAAAAAAAATGTGACCAGACACGTTTTGAAGAAGCTCAAGGTATCTGTCCCGTGTTGCGTCTGCGCACTATGTGTGATTTAATTTTTCGTGTTATCTTAATTCCTTCGATAGTTGATTCAGCGCTAAATTTAAAATTTGTAATTTGAAAAAAATGCCAATAGCTTTAAGGTCGGAGGGACAAAAGAACAAATGTGTACTTATCATTCGGCTTAATTATTAAGATTATTCTATAGTGAGTGAAACAGATTATGTTCTATTTTTCGTTAATAAAAAACAAATTCGCGAAAAACAAGTTTTTCAAAGAAAATTAAAGAGCATTTTCAAAACTTAAGGAGAGCAGATATGATGTCCTATAGCAATTCAAACTTAAAACGACTAAAAATTACTGTTAAAGAATAATTGAAACCCAATGCAACAAAAACAAACCTGACAGATAGGCTACTGATATAAGTAGTCAAGGTGACAACAATTCCTGTCAGCTTTCTTGCATATATTTCAAAAGCATTCCAGAATATTGCATTCATGTTTTTTTTTCGAGACCAAAAGTTTTTTGAAATGTGAAAAAACACTTATCTTACGTACGTTACATTTTATACCGCACTTCCCGACTTGCAACCACACACGTTTTCTCCATGTTTACTATTGCGATTAACTTGATCAAACTCCGGCATAGCAAATACCCCTTTTTATAATAATTTCCCTTTTGGAACTCTCCTATGTGTTTTTTCCTGCAGTTAACTTTACCAAATTATTTTTGACGAATTTATTATTCTTGCAGTTAACTTTATCCGATTCTGCTTTATCTATGGTGCCGATTTAAAACAAATTACTTTATCAGAAATCTTTTAAAAAATTGCTTTTCTTACGGTTAAGTTTACCTGATTCTGCCACATCTATAGTGCCTGTTTTATATCTAATTTTCGTCTTGTAACTTTCTCACATTTTTGTTCTTGTGATTAACTTTTTCAAATTCTGATATATATATGGCGCCAGTCTATAACAAATTCCCCATCTAGCAGCTCTCCTACATCAAAGAAAGTTGCGGTTCTTGAGATCGGGAAGGTACTGTTGTCTAATTGTGAAATTAAGTGGTTATTTGAGTTTTGAAAAAGTCTGAGATTCTTGAAATACGACACGTTTAGTTGTAAGAATCTAAAAGAAGTATTTAGAAGTGCTAACATTTTTAATTTGTTAAGATTCTTGAATTAGGTAGGGTTGAGTTCCAGAAATTTTCAATTAAAAGTCGTATATAAGTTCAAAATTCTTAAGAAAGGTGATATTTTTGAAAGGAGGAAGAGTTTTGTTGTCGAAAATCCAGATAAAAAATCTAGATATAAAAAAAACGAGAAAATAAATATGAAATGAATAGTTACCAAAATATGGAAATCGGAAGTGTTTGACAGAAATTTGTTAAAATTCTTGAAATGTGTACAAGCATGAATTTTTTGAAATGGAAAGGGATAATCTCCATCAGAAATTGACAAATACGTCCTAAAAGTCCGAAATTGTTAAAAAAAATCAGATGCTTGGAATTCGAAGGAATTTGCTTTCAAGAAAGAAATTTTAATTTTTGAAATAAAAGAGGTAAAGTGTTTTAATTGAGTTTTAGTTGCAGTTTCAAACTCTAACAATTATGAAAATGTGTTAAAATTCCTTAAATGTAAAGGAATTGTGCCGTCAAATTGTGAAAGGAAGAGCAAGAGATACAAAATCCGGAAAGCAAAAGTCATTTGAAGTGTAAAAATGAGAAAAAATGTGACACTCTAAAAATATGAAAGGTTTAGTTATCAAAATGCGAACACTTAAAGTCTTAGGAATGTAGAAATGTGTAGTTTGTTAAGATTTTTTAAAATTAATAGGCTTTGTGTTGTCAAATTATGAAAATAAGTCGAAGAATTGTGAAAATTTTAAAAGAGTTTTTTTTAGATATGAAAGATGAAATTTGTTAAGGTCATTTAAGAATATTTTTTTTCATTGATGGTGAAAATAAGTGTAATAAATGTGGAATAAGAAAACAGAGATTTTTGTTTTTGGAGGATATAGTTGCAAGAATCTGAAAAGTTAAAAATAATATTTTGTGTGAAAGTGTGGAAGCAGTGGATATTCTTGAAATTGTATGGGTAAAGATAAAGAAATTTAGATTGAAAAAAAAATCTAACATGGAAGAAATCTAACTTGGAAATTTTGAGAAAAGCTGATATTCTTGAAATGTGAAAGGTTTAGTTATCAATATCTGATAATTAAAAGTTTTTTAAGTGTGACAATGTCAAATTTGCTAAGGTTCTAAATGTAAAGACTTTGTAATATCAAATTGCTGAACTAAGTCGAAGGATGTGAAATTTGTTCTGAAAACTAGATCGAAAAGGTCTAGTTATCACAACTTTTGAATTAAAAGTTCTAGAAGTTTTGAAAAATAAAATTTGTTAAGAATCTTTAAATGTAAATGTCGTTTGATATCAAGGTGTGAAATTAAGAATTGTGAAATTCTTCATGAAGGTTTTTTTCTTGAAACATGAAGTGTGAAGTTTGTTAAGATTCTTTAAATTTGAAGACTTTATGTCATTAAATTGTGAAAATAAGCTTAAGAAATAAAACATTTTGGAAAAAGCTATTACTCCTGAAATTTGACGGGTTAAGCTATAAGTGAATGTGAAAGTTAATGAGGCTCTATAAAAGAAAAGGCTAATGTTAAAAAATATGATAATTAAAGGTCTTAGAAGTCCAAAATTCTTAAGAAAGTTAAGATTCATGAAATGTGAAGGGTTTCGTTTTTAGGATTTGAGAACAATACTCCTAAATTTTGCAAAAACAGCTGGAATTCCTTAAATACGATAGAGTTAATTTTCACAATCTGAAAATCAAGTGCTAGAAGGTTGAAAATGGGGAATTTGTTATGAATGTTCGAATATACTTGGTTTGCGGTAACAAATTGAAAAAATAAGTTGAAGAAAAGTGGGATTCTGAAAACTAGCCCTCATTCTCAGAATATGAAAGGTTTAGTTATAAAAATCTGAAAATTTTAAGTCTTAGTATTGTGGAAACGTGAAAGTATTAGATATTCTTGAAAATGTAAGGGTTTCGTTCAAGAGAAGGCGTTGTTGAATTGCAAAAATAAGTATAAAAATTTTGAATTCTGAAAAAAGCAAAAAAATGAGATTTTTAATATTTGAAGGCATTTGGTTCTCTCAATTTGAAAACTGAAAGCCTTGTAAGTGAGAAAATATGAGATTTGTTAAGGCTCTTGAACTTTGATGGCTTTGTAATGACCAGGTTATGACAACTAGATCTAGATTTAATTTTCACGGAAGGGGGCATTTTTGGAGTGATCGAGAAACCGATTAGAGATTAAAGTCTTATTCAAATGAGGGAATACTAAGAAGAATTTTTCAGGCCGAATCGTCCGCAAGCAATTTTACAGAGAAGGGGGGTTCTCAGCAAGGATGAAACTGTCTGGAAGAAATTGGACGGGGGGGATTTACGTTGGACGAAATTTCGACGGAGGAGTTTTCTGTGAGGGAGAGGGGTATATTTCATTGAGGGTGAGCCAGATTTACTGGCATTATTTGAAAACCAACAGAAATTAAGCCATATATGAAGGGTTGACCCCTCCTAAATACCTTACTCTTTAAGCAAAAGTTGTTTACTAAAACTAAAACACGAGGGCCGTTTAATTAGAATGGGAAGCTTTAGTAGTTTAAAGACCAAGGTATTGAGCAGGGGGCAATCCTTCATATACGGAATAAATTTGCCAAAATTAACATGCAATTTTTTTTATTTTCATCTACGTTGAGCCAAATTTAAACCTGGATTAGTTGAAAAACGTTCAGAAATTAAATAGAAAAAGCTTTTTTTGACTAAAAGTAAGGAGCGATATTAAAACTTAAAACGAACAGAAATAATTCCGTGTATGAAAGAGGCTGTCCCCTCCTCAACGCCTCGCTCCTTACGCTAAAGCTTTTATTGTTTTAAAAAGGCGTGTATAAGTGTTGCTAGAATTGATAATTTAATGGGATTTGCATAACTTCTATGTACATTTTTGATTAATCAAAAACAAAACTTCTGATTAATATATTTTTTAACTAAAAAATACAAAGACAATCACTTTTAAGAGATTTTACTTAAAGAATTTTGCTTAAGATAAATATTTAAAGTCAAAGACCTCGGCGATAACATCATTGCTTTAGAGGGCCGCGGGGCGTTCTATTGGAGCTTGCCATGCCGTCACACCTGGGCTAATCCCAGACATCGTAATAGCGCAAAGGGACCATCTCATACTGTTTACCAAATACTAAACCGTGAATTTAAGCATTAAGCTTTACTTGTTACAGCTTAGAATTTCGGTCAACTTTTTTCTTACGACTATTTTGAAACAGATCACATTATAATTCTTCAATTCAAAAAGTTTAATTCAAGAGCGGAGTGCCATCCGTGAATTTTCCTCTGCCCACTTTGTGCGCAAAGGATGCTCGTGGAAGCAACTACTTATATTTTTAGAGGATCAATATGATTGAAGAGTAAGAAGTCCCCCCTCACCCCCATTTTTCCTGGTCAAACATTATTTTGCCCTTTTTAGCTCTATTTTCAACAGGGAAACTGTGCCTATTTTCAGGCAAAATGTATTCTTGTGAATAGACCCCCCCCCCCTCGGCCAGAGAAATTTGGCATTTAAATTTCAAGGCGATAAAGAAAATATTTTTCTCTGTTTTAGAGGTCAGTACACCCTGCCCCATTTCGGAAAAGACGGCCCATATGTCTTATATTAACTAGTTCAAGTCATTCGAAATAATAGTTCTCTCCTCCAATCGCCATATAGACTTATGAATGATATAAAACTTCTCTAGTCTTTTCTGAACAACTATGTACGGCTCCAGTCAAGTGCACCGGGAAAAAATTTTCAGGGGTGGGGGGAGGGGGGGACAGACACCAAAATAGCAGTGGTGGTTGGGTGACAGTTTAGGTGGTTTAGGGCACCAAACTATAACTTTACCCCGAAGAGGACGAATTTGCAATCAATTTAAAATCCTGAGAAGCTTATTGGTTTAAATTTATCAATAACTATATTTAGGCTTCCCGGTTGCAAAAGAAGTAATGCCACACGGTAGTAGTACTTGATTCAACCAAGTTGATTCGCTTTATTTGCAATGAAATTAGGCTACGTTTGGTGATCTATAATTGCGTATCAGGTATAATGAGGGGGGGAGTGAGTCATTGTTTAGGTCAAGGTAGATTACTACAAAAGTACATTTTAATGGACAAACTGTTTACTCTTCATGAGGCTTCAGATAAATGTTGAAAGAGGAAGGGGAAGTAGGAATTAATTAAAATGTTTCTCTATAGAGCTAATATGTTACAGTCTCATATCTACCAGCAAAGAGGTGGAAAAAGCAAGGCAGGTCACCATCAGCCTCGCCATGAAATTTCCTTGGGGTGGCAAATACTGCTAGGAACTTAGTTTTCAGCAATTTTAAATGGTAATATTTTTCTTTTTCTATTTATATGAAGTATTTCAATGTATTAAAAAAAAATATATATATATATGTAATGTCTTTATTGATAAGAAAATCCTATTATAAAAGTTGTGATGGCTTCAGTTATGTAGAAGATCAAAAGTCTCACAGAATTTCCATCCATAAAACAATAATACTCCTAATATTCCAACCAAAATTCTTTAATAGTAGTATTAACAACTTTTCACCACAATTACTATTATTCGCATTTTTTTAAATAGCCTATATTTAAATTTTATTCCAAATTGAAACTGCAAATTTGAACGTAGGACGGTAATAATCAACGTACAATTATCAATATACACATTTTGAAAGTAATTGACCAGGGATTTAAGGGACCGGTACCTCAAATTATATCTTGGTTAGGCCTCGGTATTATTTGGAAAACAATCAGGAATTAAATAAAAAGAAAGCTTTTAAACTGAAAGCAAAAAATAGATTTGAAACCTATTTGAACAGATGATTTTTTGTATGAAGGGGGCTGTCTCCTCCTTAGCTCGTTACTCTTTACTGTTAAGTTTGGCTTTTCTCCAATTTTTTAAAGAAAATTTGCAATTGGAAAAAAAATCTAAAAGCACTAAAAAACTTTTTTAATGAGCAAGGTGTATATAACGGGACAGTCCCCCTTATATACAAAGTAATTTATATTTGTTTTAAGTTTTAAACTTGCTCCTTACTTTAGTTAAAAAACCTTTTCTATTTGTTTAATTACTTTTCATGAAACTGTAAAGTTTTATAAATACAATACTTTTGATAACGTAGAAAAAACGATCAATATTTCAATGATCTGTGTTTGCATTTTGATGGGTAATCGAACAGTTTGTGGTAACAAACTGTAAGTAAGGAGTGACCTGGCTCAGTAGTAGCCAAAACTCTAAAAAATGAAATTTTGATACCAATAGATATATGAAAAGAATTGGGGTACTATGCTGATTCCAAATATATTATTTTCATTAAGTTTAGTTTTGCCTATCAAAAGCTACGAGCCTGAGAAAATGTGTCTGATTTTCGGAAAAAAGGGGAAAGGCCCCTTGAAGTCGTATAATTTTAATGAAAATCATACTATCGGATTTGACGTATTAGAGAACCCTACTGTATATGTTTCAAGCTCCAATCTGTAAAAATGTGGAATTTTGCAATTTTTACCATAAGAAAAATCATGGATGCGTGTTGATTTTTTTTTTCAGGGGTGATCGTATCGGCCCAGTGGACTTAGAACGTCGGGAGAGGGCTCATTCTAACGGAAATGAAAAGTTCTAGTGCTCTTTTTAAGTTACAAAAAATTGGAGGGCAACTAGGCCCCCTTCCACGTCACCTTCTTCTCGAAATCGTCTGATCAAAATTCTGAGATAGCTATTCTCTTCAGCATAATGCAAAGGCCCAATAACTATATCTCTAGAGATCACAGGACCCCTATAGCCCCTGGGGAAAGGTTTTTTAAGTTATAAGAATCGCTCTTTGTTTTATTTGTTATTGGGAAGTATGCATACATTTTTCGGGGGGGGGGGAAGATGAATTTTCTGCTGGGAGGATTTTCAATAGAGAGGATAGTCCAGGGGGTGAAATTTTGAGAAGAAATTTAACACTGGGTGAATTTGCCAGAATTCATATACGAAATTTCTTTATGTCTTGCTTTCTCTTTACTGATTCAATTTTACGCGTGGAGATGTTACGGGTAATTGTCCAGGGTAGATTTCCGCCAGGATTGAATTGTCCAAAGGATATTTCTATGGGGAGGGAGATTTTTCCATGGAGGTGGGGCCAGGTATTCTGGTGATATTTAAAAAACAATCAGAAATTAGAAAAAAACAAGTTTTTCAACTGAAAGTAAGGAACAACACTAAAAAATAAAACTAACATAAATTATTATGTATATGAGGGGGGTTGCCCCCTCTTCAACATCTCGCTCTTTACGCTAAAGTTTAAATTTTGTCCAAATTTTTTAAAAACGACTCCTAAAACACAAGGGCCGTTAAACTATAACAATAAGTAACTTTTTTAAAAGGTCGAAAAACTGTAGCGTGAAGAGCGAGGTGTTGAGGAGGGGGCAACCCCCTCAAATACATAATAATTTATGTTTTTTTTAGTTTTAATGTTGTTCTTTACTTTCAGTTGAAAAAAACTTGTTTTTTTTTCTTTATCTAATTATGCTTAGAGACAAACAATTTTCTAAAGGAAATGGAAAAAGTATGTCAATTAAAGTAAAACTATATAAAAATGAAAAAAGTAAGTAATTACAAAAAAATACACAAAACAATAGCCTACTTACAACAAACTAAGATATAGGCCTAAACTTCCAGCATTCAGTTCTGTTAAGCAATGCTAAGTGTTCGACGGCTATTTTTTAACAATATAGACAGTTTTGAACTTTGTTATCAAACCCCAAAATATTTAATGCCTTTAGACTCAGTGTTTATAAAAAGTAACGCAATATCAAAGTAGTTTATTCAAAGTAAAACATTAAAACTAAAATTTAGAAAATCAAATAAAAAATTTTAATCCGATTTTTAATTTAATTTTGAATATCAAAATCAAGTATATTTGATACCTTGATACGTCATAACTGTAAAAAATTAAATCTTTTTCAAAGTGACAACTAGATAAATACAATCACTCATGGAAAAAATGATAATAAAACACAAAAAATGTATCCGTTCAGGGGGAAAATACAAAAATTCCTAGCATTCCGTTCAGCGGAAACATTTCTGATTATAGTGGCTTCATATATCCGCTCCTGGGTATTCTTGTAATTCAAGCAAAAATTGACGGCATATTCTTACCAAAATTGCCCCTTATTAAGCTGTTTTCCTCGTGTTTTCTATAATTATACAAATTTTCTTGTGTTCAAATAACTGCTCTAATTACTAATAAACAAATACATATTTAATATCACCATAAAAAGCCGATTATTTGACTGAATGTTATCAATAGTTAGGCTCTTATACTTTCGTCATTGACAAGGATCGTTATTTACTTACCATTCATTACTATGAAGAATTTGTTTTTTTTTTTTTTTGCTCCAACCAAATCATAGGCTATAGAAAAAATGTTTGTGGAACCCTGATTAGGGATTACTCAGTCACAAATTAGAACTTATATTTTCCTTATTATGGGTCAAAATCTATTGGCCGGCAGCCAACAATGGGGCACAAACATTTTTTCCATGGTTTTTCCCTATTCTGCTCTCTTTCCTTTGGCTTCTTTATAATTACTTAAAAGTCCAAAATTTCCAGGGGGCCATGGCCCCCCTGCTCCCCCCCTTTCCGGCACCCATGGCTCCAGTATGTTAAAGTTTACGCATATGAGGGGGGTTACTCTTCCTTAACACCTCGCTCTTTACGCTAATTTTTTTTTTAGTATTTAAAAAAAAGCTTCTTATTGTTCTAATTAAACGAACATAGTGTTTAGGAAACGTTCTTAAGAATTGCGAAAGAATTCAAACTTTAGCGTAATGAGCGAGATGTTGAGAAGGAGCAACTCCCCTCATATACATAATAATTTATGTTCGTTTCAAATTTTAACATTGCTCCTTACTTTCAGTGGAAAAAGCTTGTTTTTTTTTATTTATGGAAATCTGACTACACCTCCACGGAAAAATCCCTCTTCCCCACGGATTTATCCTCTTGACAATTCAATTTTTGGTGAAAATTTACTACGGACAATTACCCTTAACATCTCCACGCGTAAAATTGTGTTGGCAAAGAAAAAGCAAGACATAAGAAGAATTTAGTATAGAAATTCTGGCAAACTCCAACATTATAAAATTTCCCCTGACAAATTCACACCCTGGAAACTTCCCTTCCCATGGAAAATTATCCCCGTGGAAAATCCCACCAACAGAAAATTCCCCCTTCACCACCCGAAAAATGTATGCATACTTCCCATAGCAAATACTATGAGTAAGCAATGGAAAAATTTTGTAGCTTAGATACCTTTCCCGGGGGCTGTGGAGGGGGGGGGGGAGTCATGATATCTCCAAAGGCAGAGCTATTCGGCCTTTCAACTATGCTGAAAAAAATGACTATCTCAAAATTTTAATGGGGCGATTTTGAGGAAAAGGGGCCTGGGAGGAGGCCTAGTTGCCCTCCGACTTTTTGGCTACTTAAAAAAGACACTAGAACTTTTAAGTTTCATCCAAATGAGTCCTTTCCCGATATTCTAGGACCACTGGATCAATGCGATCAATCCTGGGGAAAAAAACCCCAAAGCTTCGCTTGGGGCAGGAACGCTTCCTTTACGATTGAAGACAATTAACTCTGTTTAGTCTCGCTGAAAGATAGACCTATTTTCTCATATAAGCTTTTCAACCCCATAAAACTCTCTTTAAAACGGGGGAAAACGACTTAAATACAAATATCGTTGTCATAATTCAATTAAGACAGATTTTGACCAAAATTCAGAAAGCTCAGCTCAACCACATGCTGAGTCTCAACTACACTATTATTGAAAAGAGGTGGCGAAGAGATAACTCCTTGACGAATTCCTTTTCGAACTGTGATAATAGTAGAAGGAGTTTTTATCGCACTTGGTAGACTAATTTTAATCTTCACTGCAAGTTTTCGATACAAATCCCAGAACGTAAGGACTATTGACTTCTTAAAACCGCGGTTACATGCGCTTGTGCACGCATGTTCTCTTCTGATGGTACACACGTTCTCTACTGCTGCCCTTTTTGAGCCCGAACTGGTTTTTGGGCAAGTAACACACTCGGTTTATGAAATCAATAACTAGTATTTCAAAAATTTTACAGAGAATTGAAGCAACAGTAATTGGCTTATGCGAACTGCACTGAGATCGGTTTTTCCCCTTTTTGATAACTGGAGTGATGATACCAATACCAAAAGAATCAGGCACTAGGCCACACAAGAATATCATTTGGTGCAATAAAGTCAAGTGCTCAAACAGCATCGAACTGCCATTTTCCAGATGCAAGCGACGAATATTATCAACTCCCTTCGACTGTTTTTTTTTTTTTACTTCGCTACTGGCATCACAGACACTGGAGAAAGTTACTATAAAGCCTGGACTTTCAGCAGGATCTGAGAGTCTTTTGTCTAGTTCCTTTTCAAAAGCCTGCTCAAACTGAGGATCAGGTAGACGAAACTTAGAAGCGTAGTAGTCAGTTCACTCTTTCTCGAAAGGGCTTACACGGGGAGGGTCCGAATTCTTAATATCTCTGTTATTTTTCACAAACTTCTACACCAGGGAAGGGTCAATCTTGATTCCAGCGCTATCTTCTTTTATAATACAAACCCGGTTCTGAGCAAACATTTTGCGAATTTGAGTTTTGTGTTTAATCTGATTTTGTTCACTATGCCCACTTTAGACCTACCATCTTCACACCACCGCTGAAACCAAAACTGTGACCAATGGCAGGCTTCACTAAGCTCAGGGTTTTTGTTCTACCTTGGTAGTTCTGTCCTGATTCAAAATTTTCTAGCTAGTACAGCCGTCGCTTCATCCACTCTCAACACGTGTACGATTTCACAGCAGTAGGCATTCAGTGATAACTTCTTGTCAGCTTTACCTAATCCCGAGTTAGTCTGCAATAGGTGATAAGGCACTTTATTTTTTGACAATATTTTATCAGAAACAAAATGGTAAGCTGGAGCATAATTTTTTTGCCAGAGAAACGCTGATTGCATTGTTAACACGGGAGGAGGGTTAATTGTATTCACTTTCGTCGAAAGAAAAAAGTCAAGATTGGATGTAGAACCGCTATTATGCACATATTTAACTGCCAGGTAGTTGTTAAAGACCATGAGTTGAGGACAGGAATTAAGAAGGATCTCTGTCCTGGGGCTATTAATATCACTAAAATTACAGTTCATATCCCCTGCAATGATAACAGTAAAGGTTTTTTTCTGTGCCTCTGACACAGATTTGCAAGCTTATTACAAGCTATGCTGAACTTCCGCTCTAAGCATAAGCCACGGTAATCAGTTGCCATATATGTTGACAACACAGCAACAATCAAGAGCTAAACTGACATAAAGAAGTGAGAAGGCAAATTTGGTTCATGCACGAGTTCGGCACGAATAAGTGGAACAACACCACCAGAGGGTCTTGCTCTCCCACTCACAATCCAGGCACACCAAATACTTCAGCCCAAGTTAAGTTGCAGCAGGAATAGTTTCCTCTTTCGATAAGGAATGCTCCTGTAGACAAAGTACATGACAATCCGCCATGAGCTGACAAAAAAGAGGATTTTTATTGATCACTGCACCATTTATATTCCAAGAAGTACTTCTTAGAGAGCAACTTACCTTGATAGTTCCTGAGCTACAGGGCACATATACGGATAGCACGGATGGTCAGTTATACCACATAGTGCACACTTCAGGGCTAGCTGACAAGGACTGTCTTTAGAGTTCTAATGCGGACCTGCACACTGATATCATTTCTCTGTATTAACATAGTTAGCGGAAGTGTGTCCAAATGCTTGGCATCTATAGCACTGAGGGAACAGGAACTTGTATTCTGCAACAGGAAGCCGCTCATAGCCAATCTTAGGAGTACTGTCTATCACTTTTTGTAGGTGTTCTCTAGTTTTGAACTTCAGGCGGAAAGATCTTGATGAGCGTATTTGCAACAGTCCTGAACAGTTCTGTAAACAACTCTGAATGTCACCAGTCGACGTTCCTGGGAGAGTACACCCAATAATGCCAAAACTTGAACTTGATTTTACTTTCGCATCTGCACCTTGATTAGAGTTAGCAATAGCTTCGGCGAGTGCCGTTGCATCAGTTTTATTAGACATGTCAAGACGCAATTTATCCTTCCACGGCTTCAAAGTAACAATATCTGTACTAGAATTCCCAATTAAAGAGTCTAGGAAAAGCTTGCGGGCATTCGGAATATCAACATTTTTCTGGGGATTCTTGACGACCACAGAATGAGCAGGGTTTCAGGCACTATCATGGGAGCAGAATGCTGAAGGACAGTCTTAATACTTTGTTGTTCGGCAAAACTTTTAAATTCCATATAGAATTTGTTTAACTTGCGATTCATTATGGCGGTAGTTTTGCCCGGAACCACAGGCACTTGATTCAGTTCAAATATAACAAATAAGGGCAGAGACACTTTTTCTCGTCACACAAATCAAATGCTCACTTAATATCTATGAAATTGTCACTAACTTCTGTCGGTCAGTAGGTCGCGTTGACATTACAGGAGGCCACAACATTGTCTTAGCTTCAACAATTCTTTGTCCTCTTACAAATCACAAGCGATTTAAGTGATAGTCTGTCGCACATCCCACTTTTCTTGCTCGCAAAATAGAGTTAGGTTTTCCGTTCAACAAAAATTTATCGCTTTCCATTTCACTAAGGAATGCACAGAGCCAGACACCAATAAGCACAGGAAGCGTCGTTTTTTGCTACCTAATCCCCGCAGTTTAAGGGAGACACCGCTCCCAGAAGGTAAGACGACCCTTGCGACAGAAAACTCCCCTCTTCTGCTCGTTTATTGGTAAAACTGGATAAAATGGTTCAACAATAACAATTAGGTCAAGTCAGGAACTATGATTTCTTGCAAAATATTGTGAAGCCTTTTACTTCACTGAGATTAGATTGCAAAATTTACTAATTTAATGATGTTTGTAAAATATCTGTTTTTAGACTGGTGTGATCGCTTTGAACTCAGAATCAATACTGTACGTTTTTTGTACGCTTTTATGGTTCACCAATGGGGAACTACACTTTTTTCTTCACTCTTAAGTTTAGGTATTTACGTGTTGGAACGTCAAAACCCATGTCAAAATCCATATTTTACTTCTAAGCTTAGTTTATTCGGTTTGCGAACACCTATCTGGTGATTTCTTACCTTATTGTAGCCGAAAGTCTTCCTTTTATTGTTTCAAACCAGTTCTTTATATTATTTCGCTCCTAAGCCTACTTTGTCAGCATTTGAGCACACCCATACACCAAATCACACTAATCAAAAGTCTTCCTTTTTTTTATATTCTAACAAATTTTTTTCCATACTTCGCTTCTAAGCATACTTTTTGCCGATTAGTGTACACTCCTATGCCGCTATACTAGTCAAAAGTCTTACTCTCATTGTGTGCAAACCAATTTCTTTATTTATTCATTTCTCTTCTATATTTACTTTATTCAACTTTGCGGACACTTCTATACCACAATACTAGTCACATGTTTTCATTGTACTATTTTCCAACGGTTTGTTTCGCCCCTAAAACTACTTTATTCATATTTGCGTATACCCGTACACCAAACCATACTAATCAAAGTCTTCATTTTATTACTTCAAACCAGTTTTGTCTATTTATTTCGCTGATAAACCTACTTTATTCACATTTGTGTGTATTCCTATACCGCAACACTAGTCAAAAGTGTTCCTATTACTGTTTACAAACCATTTTCTTCATTATTTTGCTCCTAAGCCCACTTTTTTGCAATTGCTTACACTCCTATAGTATCGCACTAGTTAAAAACCTCTCAACTCCCTTTACTTCCAAATAGACAACTACGTCAAAATAGACAAGGAAACACTAACAAAGCTAACAGACACAAGTCAAAGCACGAAACATTATATATAAACATACTAAATCCTATCTTTTAAAACAAGGCCCCTTCGAAATAAACAAGTTAAATATGTTTATTCTTTAAATAAACGAAAGACAAAAATCATTAAAAATTACAAATCAAGAAAAAAAGTTGAACGAAAATATAAATTGTCAGAAACACACGAACAGGAACTTTAAAAAGTAAAAAAAGCGCATAAAACCTGAAAATGTCAAAACACTTAAACAGAAACTAGAAAAAGTTAAATACACACTAAAAAACCTGAAAACATCCTTGCTAGTAGAGGCTTGAAAACCTCAGAAACATGCCAACAGAAACTTGAAAACGTCAAAACACGCAAACAGAAACTTCAAAAAGTCAAAGACACGTGAACATAAACTTGAAAAATCCTACAATGATTCAAACACAAAACGGGCAGAAATTACTATTAAAGAATAAACGAAACACAAAACGAACATAAATTAAAATAAACTATCATAGAAAATAAAAAAAATAATAGATACTAACATAGATGAACAAATAGATCTTAAAATCAGTATAAATTAACTTAATGGTTCAAGACAAACCTAAAACAAACAGAAGTTTTAAGTTTAATATGGCTCTTTACTTTTCTCTGCAAACTTCTTTTTCTGAAATTTTTATTTTCATTAATGCGGAAAAAATAGTGGTTCACCATCAATGGGCCAAAAAAGCGCATAAAAAACTTTATTTCTTGAACAACTTCAAACTTAAAACTGTATGTCTTTACGTCAAGAGGTCGATTGGAAGAGAAACCAAAATAACTTCAATTTTTGGGCCTGGAGCTTCCCAAACGTGGACCCTTAAAACGGCCATTCCTTGTTCCAATTGCCTTGAAACTTATTAGTCAAGGGGGTAATTGGAGGAGAAATCTGAATAATTTTAATATATGGGCCTAGGGCTTCTCAAAGGAAGGCCCTTAAGACGGTCATTCCTTTTTTCGATTACCCTGAGACTTATTTTTCCCCTATTTAAAACAAAATAAATTCTCCAAAGCGATTCTGAAAAAAAACATATAGGCCTATATATATATTTAAAATATATTAAATATATACGGTGTATATATATATATATATATATATATATATATATATATATATATATATATATATATATATATATATATATATATATAATTTGCGTTTTAAATTGGAGAGAATTCTTCTTAAGAGAATTCTAGGAGCAGGTTTGAGTAAATCGAAAATACATAAAGCTTTTGAAGGTTGGTATCAAACAGCTATTTCCTTGACATTCTAGAACAGCGTTGCCATCCGTCCCAGTACATCGGGATATGTTACCGGTTTGAAATTTCTGTATTGTTTAATCTACAAAATGTCCCGAAATTTAAATTGCAAGCATGAAACGTACACAACACAGACCATTAAAGAAGTGCATCATCACAAGCCCTACCTTCCACGCACCCCCGCCCCTCACTATTGCCTGCCAGTCAGTCAAGTGCAATACTACTCTGTTTATTGTGCATGAACTGGTAAATCGAATCCACAGCACTTTATAAGAACAAAGAAAAGAGAGCAAAAGATAGTTGAAAATATCAAAACGTAATTGCCATTTTTCGGATGATTACACAAAAGATTATTAGTTTACAAAGAAAGGCAGACATAAGCTCAAAGGGCTTTGTCCATTAAGTAAATGATTTATTTTCGGTGAGTCATAGTACTTTGATACACAACCACAATAAAATCTAATGGACATAATTGTAAGCAGGGCCGCATCCAAGATTTTTTTCCGTGGGTGGGGGGTTGCAAAAAAAGGATTTTTTTTTGGGGGGGGGACAAAAAAGCATAAAATATTTGTTTATATTCATTTTTGTTACGTTTTTACGAATCAGATAAACATTTCAAACCGCCTACACCCCCCTGGGTACGGCCTTGATTGTACGATATTCATAGCTTCTACTTCACGAGATAAATCTTAATATATGACGAGAGAAAATACAAACGAAAATACTTAGTGTATTTAGCAGCAATAAACAACAGCTTACAAGGCTACTAGCCGCCGCCATACTTTTAATTCATTGGACTGCAACACATAATTGAACGTTACCCTTTATCCTGATTCAAAAATGGCCTTGAAACAAACCAAAGCTCCAGCAATAAAACATATTGGCACCACATTCTGTGCAAAAGACTATGTAAGGACTTGAAAAAGTTTAATTTTAGGTAATTTGACTGATCCAATTGCTCAGGTTCTACTTTACGAGAAATATACGGAACCTGAAAATTTGTTTCCCCCTTCTTATTCAGCATTTTCCGGAAACCGATGGTGTGCAGCTGAAATTTGACTTAAAAAAAAAAAATCAGACAACATCAAAAAACAAATTTATTGCTTTGAGTCTCTCTAACATATATCAATAAAACTAGCACAAATAAACAACTAATTATATTTCTCCGTGTTTGTGGGATTATTGAAAACTAGTGCTTTACTGAAGCACCTAAGTCACGAATAAGAAACAAGAATATTGATTTAGGAGTCAAAAGCGACAACAAAAAACGAATCTATAAAGCTTTTCATAGTCTTACACCAGCTGTGATATCAGTAACTTTCAGTATACAATTAAAATTATTCTAAAAACATAAGCACAAAAATACATATTTTTTTGATAGCAGCAAAGTCATTGAACAGCATATAGAAATAATAAATTGATTTATCAGGTAACATTTTCGTCTCACCAGCATTAATATCAATAATGAGTAATATGCAATTTTGGATTTTTAAAAACACGCTTTACTATTACTCGAAATAAAGAATAAGTAAACCAAAATACGAACTCCGGAAATCTAGTTATTTTTCTCTATACAACGGAAATTTCAAGTTATGACACGAATTTTAAAGCCACTCTATAGTCATAATGCTACGAGATGGCTTTACTTTAGACTTGTCTACAAACTAATCATGAATTGTCTTTTCCAGGACCAAAATAAAAGCCAATCATTGGACTGATCCATTCTGCAAAAGTGATACCAAATTAAATCCCCAAAAATTACGCAAAATTCCCGAAATTCTTTATTTTTGTACTGTTAAAAGTGTCCTTAATCGATTTGCTTTTATTTTACGAAAACCCCTATATTGTTTTGTGTTTTCAGTAAAGCACTAGTTTTCTACAATCCAACAAACATAGGGAAATATAATTAGTTGGTTGATTTTTACTAGCTTTATTGATATATGTTAGGTAGACTGTAGAACAATAATTGTTGTTTGTTTTAAGTTTCAACTTCGCTGTTTACTTCTCTCAGAGGAACTTTGCTTTTTTTTAAATTAATCTTTTTCCGTTTTTAATTTAAATCTAATGTAGAAGCAACACTACTATGCTCATGGGTTAATTTCTGTTCGTTTTTAATGTTGCTCCTTACTTTCAGTTGAAAAAACTTATTTTTCTAATTTTAACTTCCGATCATTTCTGATCTAGGGGAGATAAGACACACCTAGAGAATACTGCAGACAACCTCGATAGTTATGAAACACCTTTAGTTTACAACACAAAGGTTTTTGTCCATACTTTACAAAGAAATTAATTTAAACAAACAAAGTCTTTCCGAGGAAAGTAAAGAGCGAGGTTGAAACTTAAAAAGGTCAAAACTATTACTTTACAACCTATCTAATACATATCAATAAAACTAGTACAGATAAACAAACTAATTATGTTTCCCTGTGTTTCTAGGATTATAGAAAACTATAGCTTTACTGAAAACACAAAAGTCAAGTATAAGAAACAGAAATATTGGTTTTGGACTCAAAAGTGAGTATGTAGCCTGACAACAATAAACTAATCTGTAAAGCTTTCCATGGTCTTACACCAGTTGTGACATCAATAACTTTAAGTGTAGAACTGAAATCATCTTAGATACCTAAGCGTAAAACTAAATTTTTTTTTAATAACCGCAAAGTAACTGAACAACATAGAGAAATATCAGATTGATTTATAAGGTTATACTTTGGTCTAGCCATGTATAATACCAACAGTGAGTAATATACAATCTTAAATTGTAATAAATATGTTTTAGTATTACTTGAAATGAGGATCAAATAAGACATAATATGGACTCTGGAAATCTGGTTATTTCTCGCTATACAACAGTGAATTTCAAGCTATGATGCAAATTCTAAAGCTAGTCTATAGTCCTAGTACTATCAAGATGGTTTTACTTCGAACTTGTCTACAAACTAGTCATGACATGTCCTTTTCAGAACCATAACCAGAGCCAGTCATTGAACTGAGCCATTGTGCAGAAGTGATACCATATCAAACGAAAAAAATAAAAATAAAACAACACCCCTAAAATTTATTGTTGCTTTTACGTAAAAAAGATTGATCGTAGAAGAATTTAATAGTATTTTTATTCTGTAAATAGTGTCTTTAATTGGTTCGCTTTTATTATGCCAATAATCCTATATTATTTTGTGTTTCCAGTAAAGTACTAGATTTCTATAATCCTAGAAACATCGGAGAAACATAATTAGCTTGTTTATATGTATTAGTTTTATTGATATATACTAGATAGGCTTGTGAAGTAATAACTTTTGACCGTTTTAAGTTTCAACTTCGCTCTTTACTTCCCTTGAAAAAACTCTTTTTTTAAAATTAATCTTTGTTCGTTTTTGATAAAAATTTAATGTAGAAACAACGCTACCCTGATCTTTTTTATTTATACAGAGTAATATATGTTCGTTTTAAGTTTTAATATCACTCCTTAGTTTCAGTTGAAAACTTGTTTTTAATATAATTTCTAATTTAACGATCTAGGGGAGATAAGACACCTCTAGAAATTACTGTAGACAACCTTGACAGCTACGAAAAACGTTCAGTCTACAACATAAAGTTCATTATCCATACTTCACAAAACAATACATTTTTTTCAGGAAAGTTTGTTTTTCGATGAACAGAAAGCTGCTTTTACTCGGCCGACTTCGCCTGAAAAAGCCATAATGAAGACAGGACTTTAAGAACCACTACTGACTAGCAGAAACTAGAAGGCTAGTGTAACAAAAGAAAGCTGTTTAAGGGCTCATTTAAAAGCTTATATTTATACCTAATTGTTTTTTATAAATTTGACCTAATACCACATTCCCACAAAGTGCACTTTCGGTTGTTTCCCCCATTTTTTTTTCAAATGAAAAACGTGCCTTTTCTAATGAAATGACAAAAAAAAGGTGTTTTTCAAAATTTAGGCAAAAGCAAAAAACTAAGGGGACAATTACTTCCTGTCCCCTCAATTACCGCCATTAAAACTAGAACACAAAATTCATCGCAGAGTGAAGTTTGAAGATCAAATTCAAAACTGTTGATCATACAAGCTAAAGTTTTGGTTGATTTCTAGTTGAAAATTTTTTAGTTTTAGTTAATTTGTTTTCGCAATAATCTTTTACTTTTAAGCTGATTAGGCGATTTATATAACTACTATGAGGGTCTGGAGGGCGAGTATATGTGAGGGTTCTTATAAACCTCCAGTTAAGGAATTTAGACCAAAATTATTGCAATGCTACCGTTTTATGCTTACAAACTCTTCCAAGAAGTGGCACCAAAAGTGCCAGTTTCAGTGCTATATGGCACTTACGGATAATAAAATTGATAAAAAGCACGTAGATATGAGTAAAGGTATAAAATAAGCCTTCCCGGGATATGCTTTTAAAAATGAGTGCATACCATTTGCAAAAATGGTGGATTGTCTGAAAAGTAATTAAAAGAAGGGACAAACCATGATTGAACAAAAAAAAATCCAAGCAGAACTCGAGCACATGATGTACTAATTTGAAATCCAGCACTGTACTAACAGATCCACGCCTCTAATAATGTAATTTAATATATTAGTGTTTCTAAGACTTTAATTGCATAGCTTATTAAGGGTGCCTGGAAGAGGAACATGCGGGAGGTGTTTTTGCAAACCTCCACTTAAGAGTTTTGGATCATAGTTATTACAATGATATCGTTTTATACTTCCAAGATTTTCCACTTAAGAAGGGGCACCACAATAGTAGAATTTATAAAAAGCACGTAGATAAGAGCAAAAGTTTTCAAATGAGCCATTAAACATCACTCTAAAAAAGTTATGGTAGCCCACTAGCCCCAGCTTTTTCACATGAGACATGGGACCAATTTTTAGTGCCATTTGAAACTTGCAGATGGTGGAATTTATAGGAAGAACGAAGATGTGAGCAATATTTTATATTTGAGCTATCGCAAACCTATCTATGATGATCTGATAGCCCGCTAGCCCTACCCCCTGAGAAATGGCACAAAAAGTGCCTCTTTTCGTGCCATATGGCACTTGCAGATGGCGGAATTTATATAAATCAAGTACATATGAGAAATAGCTTTTGAATGAGCTCTTAAGCATTTCTCGATGATGTTCTAGTAACCCGCTAGGTCTGGAAAAAAGAAGAAAAAGAAGGACCGTTTTAATGTTTTTTAAGTTTTAGTTGCTATGTGCTGTGGTTCGCTCTTTACTAGGTTGCAGCTAATGCTTCAACCATCACAAAGAGTTCATTGCAAATTCTCCCCAGAAACTAGTTAACATTGAAATCTGTGAAATCTCATAGATGGTAGAATTTTTAAAAACCTAGTAAATATAAGCAATAGACTTTAATTGAGCCATTAAATATCTATCTACGATGTTGTGGTAGCCTGCTAATGTTTCAGTAGCTTACTAATGAGCAGAAGATTTAAGAAATTTATAAAGGGGGCTGGGAGGGGAGTGTACCGAAAGGGTTCTTGTAAGCCTCCAGTTAAGGGTTCTGGAACATAACTATTACAATAGTACCTGTTTTGTACTTCAGAGCTTTCTACTTAAGAAGTGGTACCAAAAATGTTGTTTTCAGTCCTATATCACAATTACGAATGGTAGAATTTATAATAAAAAAAAACACATGGATATGAGCAATAGATTAAAAAAAACCGTTAAACATAATTCTTATAAGTTCTGCTAGCCTAATAGCCCCAGCTTTTCCATTTGAGACATTGCACCAAAAGTGTCATTTTTAGTACCATTTGGAACTTGCAGATGGTGGATTTCACGAAAAGGATGTAGATATGAGCAATATCTTTTATATGGGCTATAAAAAATTTGTCTACGATGTTCTGGTAGCCTGCTAGTGCCACACCTTGAGAAATGGAACAAAGTGCCATTTTAGTGCCATATGGCACTTGCAGATGGCAGGATTCACAAAAAAGCCCGTAAATATTAGAAATAGCTTTTGAATGTGCCATTAAGCATTTCTCTATGATGTTCTGGTAACCCACTAGGCCTGGGTAAAAAAAAACACACACAGAAAAAAAAGGAAGACAGATCAGTACTACTGATGCAAAAAAGTGATTTTCCTTGTTTTTCAAGGAGAGTGACTGTAAATTCTCTATATAAGGTTTTCAACCATGCTGATTCCAATGGCATTTTCATTTTGATCTGACGCCATTTTCGAGGGGTTTAAGGTTTTTTTTCAACATCACCATAAATTTCTTTTCGCAATAAACTTACTTTTAATATGAACCAAAATAACAGTTACTATTCCTGAATCAGTGTCACATGGCAATTTTTTTCACAAGGGAGTTTATTTAAAAACGCATTTTGTAACTCTTGGTTACGACGGGCTGCGGTTCGCTCTTTACTAGATAGCGACTACCGCTGCAACCGTGATACATGTTTAGGCACAGACATTCGTATCGCAAAATAGGGTAGAAAACTTTCAGTAAAATTTGTAAAAATATTTATAAATTTTCCAGAGAAGAAACTATAATAGATAGGAAAGTATTTTTTTTTCAAAACAATCATGCCGCAGTCTTATAGAATCAAATTATCTTCCTGAGAATCAGAGAACAAAATTCCGCATTCATTTTAGGTATCTAGGAAATAATTCCGGAAAATTCAATGTTGAATGCTAAAATCTGATTTTGTGTGTTATGCTTCACAAAATTATTTTGTTCACTTACAAAAATTTCCAAATTCGTCAAATTTAATTTATATCCTAGAGATATTTTTCTTACCAGACATAGTAGAAAAATTTCTCCAGTACAGATAGACCGATCTTGATCTTATTAGAACTGTAACCGACCTTTCATTTTGATCTGACGCCATTTTAGGAGGGTGTCAGGCTTTTTTCGAAATTGCCATAAATTTCTTTTCGCAATAAACTTTTACTTTTAAGATAAACCGAAATAATGGTCACCATTCCTGAATCAGTGTCAAACGGCATTTTTTTTTTTTCAAAACGCTTTTTTTAACTTTTTGACTATTATGGGCTGTGGTTCGCTGTTTACTCGGTTGTAGCTACTGCTGCAATCATGATAAATACATTGAAGAGCTTAAATACGTCATTCGAAAAGTTATTCGCGAACATTGCTGACAGTGCTAGCAAAAATTCTGGAAAATGAGAGGGACGAACAACTTTCATTTTAAAATAAAATCGAAGCTCTTGAAAGATATAAAAGGAATTGGTTGTTCTGCTCACAACCTACATTGTAAAGCATTGACATATGCAAACATACTTTCAGCTGATGTGGAGTCAGTGGTGCTCAAGATTTACAAATATTTTTCTATATCTAAAGTCTGAAATGAACATCTTATACCTTTTTCTGAGGCGCCAGATGTTACTTATGCTTATGTACAGTCCCAATCAAGAACTATATGGCTGTCATTGTTGCCAGCAATAGAACGTATTCTGAAATTAGGGACCATTGAGAATTTTTTTTGCATGAAACCAGATAGTTCAAAGGGATAGTTGATTTTTTTAACGACCCCTTGTCACAAGTTTGTTTTCTGTTTAACATAGCCAATCGTTTTTATTCGAGAAACAAATAAAAAAGACAGAAAAATCAACTATAACCATTGTTAAAGTTAAAAAACTCATAAACGGTCTTGAAACAAAAAAACACCGCCAGAACACGCAGCACCAAAATTTCTGAGGGTTCAAACCGAAACTCAACATGAAGAAATAGCCAAAATTCCTCAGCTAAATGGCTTTGTAATATTTACAACAGTGGAGTTGTCGACTCAAAAATGAATTTTTTAATGGATGAATCTTACTGCCTCGCCACAATGGCAGGATACTGTAAAAACAGTGTATTATTTACAAGGAAGGGAGAAGTTAATGTCGACATCGCATTTGAAGAAAAAGCAAACCTCAAAGATCTTATAAAACAAAGAAGAGGTAACAAATCTTTAGAAGATGTTTTTCAAAGGATGGATATATTGGAAAGGAAAACAAAGGATGAATATATTGGAAAGGATGACAAAGAACGTTTTTCAAAGGATGGATATATTGAAAAGGATACGAACTTTAATTTTGATGTGCCGATGCTTTTACGCCATCCCTGGTCACAACACCAATGTGGATAGATAATTTCCTTTAGTAACTACACAGTGGACGAAAGAGCGTAATCACCTTCAAGTAGACACGGTCAAAAGCATAAAATTGTATTACAAAATGACATATTAAGAATTTCATAAGTATGCTACAGGCAAACCAGACCTGCTAAATAAAGCGAAGAAATATAATAAATATTTTAAGAAATTAGTATTTCATATGTTAAATGTACGTTGTAGATATTTAATTTCTTTTTTTATTATTCTAATTTGACTTATTAACAAAATAAAGGTAAAATGGTAACAAATATAATTATTTTTTTTAACATGGAGATTTCTAGTCACTTTCTGCTAATGCCCCGGTCTGTTCTCAGGCTTATATGGCATCCCTATCCTAGTGGTGATTTTATCTAGAACAATGCAGAATTTTATTCAACGCCCTAGGCAGTTCTTGATTTCCTAAGAACTGAAGCAGACGTTGCTTTTCCTGAAATAAAATTCCTTCTCTGACTTTGTCTATTTTGAAGTTTTGATTTTGTGAATTAACTAAATTTTGTCGAAGTAAAATGTCCTAGCTTAGAACCTTAACCCTTTTAGAAATCAAATAACTTTGAGTCCGGGGAGAACTTCTTGCTATCTTTTCGAACACAACAGCCAAAATCTCCACGTCCCTCATTATTTTGGGGAGTAACACCGGACAGGGACGGATCTAGAGCAAAATCTTGAGGGACGCCCAATGTGACAAGGGCACCAATGTGTAAAATCTTTGGTGGGGCCATTGTGACAAAGGTGCCAATAATTGACCAAATCGACAAATTTATTCTAAAAAAAGTGAAAAAAAGCAAAAAACAAGGAAAGGGGGTGCCAAAAAGTATCTTGGGAGGGGTCCAGGGTCTCCTGGACCCCTATATCCGCCACTAACACCAGAAACCGAGCTTTCAAAACAAAAGTTCCGATTTTCGTTGATTTTAAGGATATCTGAATATTGTTTTTCCTGTATATTTTAACTGTAACTTAATTTCATGGTTTCCATTTCAGTTTCTTGGCAAGGCCGTATCCAGGGGGGGGGGGTACGGGGCATAACACCTCCCCACCCCCATATTTTCGTCCGACTCGTAAAAGCATAACCAAAATGTAGATAAACAGACTTTTGATGTGTGTTTTTTTTTATTGTACCCTCCCCTCTCAAATAAAAATCGTGGATGAGCCCTTGTTTCTTGCTTACAGAGCTGAAAAGCTGAAATATTCGTATGTAGAGGATATAATGTGGGGGACCTTTACTTCAACTTCTGGAATGCTGCAGGAGCCCAAAATGCACACGCTATATTTTTAGTGTTCTGTAGCATGTTACATGATCATGTTTTTCTTTCATTGGTACGTGGTGGATAGTAAACATCAATATAGTGCTTGACAGCCTGATAAGGTAGCTCGTCAGTCAGAACTTGTTCAGGGGGACAGCTTTCAAACCAAATTTGCATACATTGAGCATTGAGGAATAAATTAAGGTCAATTCTTAGTCCTGTTAAATTTATCACCGCAATTAAAACAGCCATACGGTACCTCTTACATATGTGTTAGACGGCATTGACATCAGTTGTATGCTGATCTTTTCCGGTTAATATTAATATCTATACAGAATGGAATTGATACGTTACAGTCACATCTGCGGGAAATGTGATTGGGAGATGGAACATTCAAAACAGATTTCTTGGTGGCATATAATAATTATTGCCAGCGTCAATTAGCGTTGAATTAGGGTGGGATGCATAGGAGATTTGTAATAAAAATTCTACTATTTACCTTTGGTTAAATTTTTGGATTATCGGTTAATGCTACGCACGAATGGGTACTGTCGGCTAAATGAGAAAAATTTAGAAAAACTTATGACCGGCTAGTGAGGGTGAAAGGCCGCTTTGATAAGCAAACGCTTGACAAGCTTTATGATACGATGTTCGCGCTTCATGCATCTTTTACTGTAACATTTTTGAAGAAAAAAACTAATGGCAAAATAAGTTTCTCTGTGTGTATTTTTTCTGTTATTGTCGATATTTCTTTGGAATCCCATTATGGTTCAGAAACAGATATGTTATTCGAAAATATAGGATATTTGATAGGGTTACGAAAATTGATTAACAATATGATTGACTTCTGAGACGATCAAGAGATGATAGAATATATTTCCCACTTAGTTGTCTCGTTTGACAAATAAATATTATTGTTGGCATAATCTTAGTAAAATTGAGATATTTTTTATGAGTGTTGTTATCTCAATGTGTTTTATCTCGAATGTTGTAATTCTTAATGAGTAATGAGTATTGGTATCGCTGTTCACAGAAACATCGTTGTTTTAGTTTTAGGTTTAGGTATTCTTGCGGCAAAAGTTCGCTGATTTTGGGGCATTTTATCTTTGTGCTCATTTCTCATCCACAGTTGACCATACCTATAGATAAACTTAATTTTTAAAAGACAAGAAAATCGTATAGAAAGAAGTAAAAGAAAAATTCTGTATAATTTGAGGCTATTTATTAGTAGGGCTGGGATGCGGTTGTGACGGTAATCCTATTGGGAAAGAATACTCAATGAGAAATTTTACGAAACATCCGTCAATTTGTCAAATGTTAACAATTTATAATTGTGGATTTCATTTGCAGAAAATAGATTTATAAGTAGCTAAGTTTATCAGTTCAATCCATGATAAACTTTCTCATGCTGAGAAAATTTCTCAGCATTTGAAATAGATGAGTGTGAAATATCAGCTTTGAATTGGATTTTGAATCAAATGATATGATTTCGTCCTGATTCTGTTAGACAAGGAACAAGGCGTCAATTTAAGGCTCAGTTTATGGGCTTAAAATCAAACTTGAAAAAATAGGGATTTTTATCTTTGGAAAAAATGTTCAAAGGCATGTCGAATGGTAAATTCATTATTCAGCAAGCGAATTAATGGAGAAAATAAAAAAATATAATCCAAAATGTTTTCATTAAGACTTAAACATTTGATTTTCCCTCTCTCGCAAAATTCTGCAAAAACTGTTGTCTATCCGTTTAGAACATGTTAATAGTACTCTTGTAAGACCCAGGTTTGAGATTTGTTCTTAATCCATTTGTTGTTGATACCTAAAACTAAACAAAGCTGACAACACTGTGCTTTAGACGGAGTTGTGCAAGAGGAATTCTAAAAAAGAAAGGCGTGTCGGGACTGGGAAGGCGTCAGGACATCGACAAGTCAGGACCACTACCGTCAGGACATTGACAAAACCCGTCATAACATCGGCAAAAAATTCATCAGAACATCGACACACAAGGACATCGACAGTCATAACATCGATAGTCACAATCGCTACCCGTCAGAATGTCGACAGTCATACCATCGACGCGTCATAACATCAACTTTTTTTTGTATAACAAAAATCCGTCAGAACCACTAACCATAAGAATGTCGACAGTCATAACATCTAAAGATTTGTCATAACATCTAAAATTTTAAAACAGTTTTTTGGGGTTTAGGGAGGAAAGGTACCTGTGTTAGTTTAGGTTACGTATTTAATATATGCTATGCTTTACCCCCACCGCTTTTTTAGATTTATGACGTGTGGATGTTATGACTGTCGACGTTGTGACGGGTAGCGATTTTGACTGTCGATGAACTGACGTGAAGATGTTATGACTGTCGACATTCCGACGGGTAGCGATTGTGACTTTCGATGTTATGACTGTCGATATCCTGACGGATTTTCCTTGTCGACGAAATGAAGTTTAGTGCTTGTGACGGTTAGATGAAATGGTAGCACCCCGTCGGGATTGCGCTTAATTTATAGTTTTATATGGAACCACTTATTTACCTTAACCGAGAAAACAAGGCCGGTTGATGTGAACCCATAAACCTAATTATAAACCGGTGCTTCCTGTAAAGGCTTGTGCCCAATAATATTTTTGGGGGGAAAGAGAGGCATAATGATAAAGATTTTGGAGGAGGGGTGGCAATAATACAAACATATCTTATAATTTATAATTTGAATAAAATGAACCCCGGAATTTAAGATTATGTGGCGTTTTTGTGGAAGCGTAGGTTCAAATGTCTCCCCTCTGCCTGGGTCTCATTTCTAAATTCTATTTTTTTTTTTTTTTTTTAATTTCTCCTTATTCACAATGAAGATTAGGTTTCCAGAATTCTCGCGAGAAATTAATGTTTGTTTAATACACAAATCCCAATAGAATACTTTCATCTTTTTCAAAAGCCATTTTCTATCAAAGCCCGCTTTGATACGTCCGATGTTCCAAAATTGCTTTTGGAAAGCCATGCCAAGCCTCGAAGACTTCTTCAAAAAGCTATTTTCTAACAGGCCCAGCTTTGATACCTCCGATTTTCCAAAATTAGCTTTGGAAATCTTCAAATCATGCCAAAACCTCAAACAGTTTTTTTTCAAAAAGCCGTTTTCTAACAGAGCCAACTTTGATACCTCCAATGTTGAAAAATTGCTTTTGGAAAGGTCAAAAGGAAGCCAAACCTTAGAGGCTTTTTCAAAAAGCTGTTTTCTAACAGAGCCAGTTTTGATACCTCCGACATTCCAAAATCGATTTCAGAAAGCTCAAAAGCATGCCAAAACCTCCAGGCGTATCTTCGCCGCCAAGTTTTTGCGGTTCAATAAAAAGATTCATGCTAATTTATTCAAGCTAAGATTAAAATTTCCCAAAAAAGCACAACTGAACCTCAGATTTAGTATTCACCATTCTGGATAGACACGAAAATAAAAATAAAAAAGAAACTATTTAAACTGTTTTGAACAAGAACAAGCTGACAAACTTCAATAAAAATTTCTGCAAACACATTCAAAAGGTGTTATATAGCGCCATGTCATAGTCACTCTCCCTATAAAACGAAACCAGGATGATCAAAAGGCCCAATATAATACCCTAGATCTTTTTCAAATGTCTAAATAGTCGAAAGCTATATATATATATATATATATATATATATATATATATATATATATATATATATATATATATATATATATATATATATATATATATATATATATTATATATATATATATATTTCATGAGTAAAAATTTTCTACCTTAATTAAAAATTCGGTCTTTCTTATCTTGGAAACCATATAAAAAGCTTTTTATCACAAAAACCTGTTTGCTGATATTAATCGGAACATCTAAAGCTTATTTGTCAGTTTTCTCATTCCTCCACAAAATGTACATTGCATTGCAACTGACCTACCGTTTTCTCTACCGCAGCCGAGATGTTACCGAGATGAACTACCGCAGCCAAGACGTTAAACCCACGTATAACACCGTGTTTCTACTATCCCTGAATTTGTCGGGTTTCCGAAAATTTCCCCAAACGGAAAGTAAATTCTCTATAATATTTAATGTTGGAAATTACACGTATGGTAGACAGAAATACTAATACTGCTAACACTACTAAGAATTCACTGCAGCATCAAGCCACCTGAGGCCAACACGGCTACGTACGCTCATCTTCCATCCTAATTTATGAAAAGCCCCCCTCTTTACACTCTCCCAGGAAGTTCACATTTTCCTTAAATCTCTCTTTACAACATCCTCCCACCCCAACCACGGACAACCTGCTTTCCGTTTAGCCATAGACGATTGTCCAAAAAAGACAATCTTTGGCAATCTGCCATCCTTCATCCTCAGAACGTGCCCTAGCCATCTCAAGCTTTCTCTCATTAAAGCCCTAGAAAGCGGGATTGAACCAGAGTTTTCGTACAGCCTACTGCTTGAAATACGGTCAATCAGCTAGGTACCCAAAACAACCCGTACGCAATTTCTTAGAACAAACATCTAGCAAATCTCCCTCCGTTTTTCGGAGTGCCCATGCTTCAGAACCACATTTGACCACTGTCAACACTGTAGCTTCCAATATTCTAATCTTGGTTCGCAGAGCTCCTATTCTTGCAAACTTTTTTCAACTGCGAAAAACCCCCTGGGCCATGACTATCCTTTTGTTAACATCTTCACTGCTCCCACCGTCTTTACTAATAATACTGCCAGGGTAAGTGAAGCTGTTCACTTGATCGATTTTTTCGTTACCCAACATCACCTTTTTATCTTCACTTATTCCTAGCCTTAGCGACATATTCTTCTTCACATTAATTTTCAAATCTATTCTAGCACCTCCAAACTCGCAAAACCTCTAGAAGTTTATTCATTTTGCTCACAGTTTCATCTAGAGTGCTTAAATCATCAGCATAATTTAAGTCCAGGAACGGTTTTCTTCCCCATTTGTTTCCCGTATTCTCCCATTGCCTTTCCTGTGCTCCCTAAGACAAGGTCCATATGAATGGGGATAGAACACAATCCTGCTTAACTTCTAAGCTAGGACGAACGTCTGGTATCATGGTTGCAGAGGTAGCTGAAAAATAGTAAAGAGCGAACCACAGCCCATAGTAACCGAAAGTTAAAAAACGCATTATGGAAAAAACTGCGAAGTGAAAAAAATTGCCATATGACACTGACTCAGGAATGGTAATTATTATTTCGGTTCGTCTTAAAAGTAAAAGTTTAATGCGAAAAGAAATTTATGGTGATTTCGAAAAAAAGCCTGAAACAACTCGAAACTGGAGTCAGATCAAAATGAAAAAAGTGACCACTGGAATCAGCATTGTTGAAAACCTTGTTACGGGGAAATTACAGTCCCCCTCCTTGATTAACAAGGAAAATCCCTTTTTTGCATCGGTAGCACTGATCTGCCTCCCGGTTTTTTTTCTTTCTTTTTCCTTTTTTCATCAGGCCTAGCGGGCTAACAGAACATCATAAAGAGATGCTTAATAGCTCATTCAAAAGCTATTTCTCATATCTACGTGCTATTTATAAATTCCACCATCTGCATGTACCATATAGCACTAAAATGCCACTTTTTGTGCCATTTCTAAAGCGGTGGGGCTAGCGGGCTACCAAAAAAACGCACACAGATATTCAATTGCTCACATAAAAGCTGTTTCTCATATCTATGTTTTCCCTACAAAATTCCCCATCTGCAAGTGCCAAGTGGCACTAAAAATGTCACTATTGGTGCCATGTTTCAAGGGGAAAAGCTGGGACTAGTGGGCATCCAGAACTTCTTAGAGAGATGTTTAATGGCTCATTTGAAAGCTACTGCCGTATTTACGTGCTTTTTATTAGTTCTACCATATGTAAGTGCCACATAGCACTAAAAACGGCACTTTTGGTGTCACTTCTTAAGTGGAAGAGCTTGGAAGTATAAAACGGTACCATCGCAATAGTTATGTTCCAAAATCCTTAACTGAAGATTTACAAGAGCCCCTCTCGTATACTCACCCTCTCAGCCTCCTTACTAAGTTTCATTAGTCCGTTGGGAGAATTCACAATGAACTCTTTAACACGATCAGCCGACGTTGAGGCTCGCAAAATAATTTTAAAAATATCGAATATTCGTAAGAGGCAGAAATGCATAGAAGAACAAATAATTGAATCTCAAAATTCCACATGACTATTCCTTGACGTACCCCCTCCCCTCCTCCTGTTCGCAAAAGTTGAGATTCGCCAAATATAGTTTAATGCTCTCATTCTTAATGATACAAGCTTTTATTAACAGCCAATTACAAATGTATTTGCTGAATAAGGTCCAATAACAATGCTTTTGGTGATGACATAACTCTCCGTAGTCTTTGGGAAAAGGGTTGTAAGCTACACAACTTGGTCCTACAAGAACAAATAGATTGAATTCGATCCTCAGCCGCCATAGTTTAATTACTAGCACGTTAGACCTTGAATCAGAATGGCAAGGGTTCAGTTCCTTAATCAGGCATTTTTTTTTTAATCATGGTTTTGTGCCCTATATATGATTATTTTTCAGCTAATTCACTATTTTTGTTAATTTTTCTGTGAATTGTGAAACGTTCCATACACTATTTTTAGAACAAATCACGCCCTGAACCCCAACCCCTTGTCACTTAGGGATTGAACAAGGGCAGGCATATGGTTCAGGAATCTATCAAAGTTTTATCTTCAAAGAAGGATTACTTATTGTTATATTTATTTATTCATGTTATTTCCTTTTTTTACTATTTAACAGACATAATAAAAATATTTCTAATATATATAGAAAAATCATAGCACTAAGAACCTATTACGGTAGCATTTTTTTTCTGTGATACTTTTCTGGTTGTCAGGTTACTTTCCAACTTTTTCTTGTTTATTGCTATTCCACACTTGTATGTCTAATATTTTTTGGTGTTTATCAGGGGGGAGGGGAAATTTTTAGTTTACACATACTAAAATTTTGCTAAGGTTTTGAAAACCATAAAAATCTTCTTTAGAAAAATAGTTAGTCTTTCCTAACTGTCGAGGTTGCCCAACTTCAAAGTTTTTTAGGGAAGTAAATAGAAAAAAAAATTATTGCTTCACGGTCTATCTAACATATATCATTAAAACTAGGACAAATAATCCAAATAATCATATTTCCCTATGTTTTTAGAATTATAGAAAACTAGCGTTTTACTGAAAACACAAAACAATATAGGAGTTTTGGTACAGTAAAATAAACCGATTAAGGCCACTTTTTACAGTAAAAAATAAAGTATCTTTCAAGTAATACTGAAGTGCATTTCTTACAATTTAAGATTGTTTATTACTCACTATTGGTATTATACTATTGGCATTTTATTGCTATTGGCACTATTGGTACAATATTGGCATTTTTTTTTTAGTAATACTAAAGAGTATTTCTTACAATTTAAGATTGTTTTTTACTCACTATTGGTATTACAGCTGGTGAGACCAAAATGTTACCCGATAAATCAATCCAATATTTCGGTATGCTGTTCAGTGACTTTCCGGTTTCTTGTTTTTTATGCTTGGTTTCTGTGTTTTCAGTAAAGTGCTAGTTTTCTTTAATTCTACAAGCATAGGGAAATATGATTATTTGTTTTATTTGTACTAGTTTTATTGATATATGCTAAATAGACTCTGAAGCACTATTTTTTGTTCGTTTTCAGTTGTAACTTCGCTCTTTACTTCCCTCATAAAACTTAGTTTTTTATAAATTAATACCATTCAAGGATAAGACCTTGGCTAAAGCTCTTCTATCAAATGAACCGAACGCTTGCTCATAATCTATAAAACCGTGGACTAAAGGTGTTTCATGACTCAGGTATTTCTCAATTATTAACTAAACAGTGAAAATTTGGTCAACAAGTCCCCTACCCTTCCTAAGACTGTGCTGTTCTTCTCTTAAAACTTTGTCTACAGCATCTCTGAGTCTAAAAAATATCATCATAATATGTAATTTGCTACCTCCAAAGACGGGGCTAATGCCTCTAAAATTACCACACTCACTCTAATCACCATTCTTATCCAGGGGTTTAATTAGGATTTCCCTAAAATCGCTAAGTACTTCCCCTTCTTCAAAAATCATATTCATAATCTTCAGTAATTTATTACTATCTTCATATGATATTTAAGTCATATCATATCATATACTATCTATCATATATTTCTTCACTTCATATTTAAGAAACTCATTTACCACACCAGCAGCACCTGGGGCCTTATTATTTTTTAATCCTTTTAAGATCGTTACTAATTCTTAATCACAATATATATCTTCCTTCCTATTCAAGGTGTCACAAGCTTTTTCATTTTCCTCTATGTCTTTTCCTGTAATTTGTAATTTTATCCTGGTTTAGCACATTCTCAAAGTGCCCCGCCCATCTCTCTTTAACTCTTTCCTTATCACTAATTGTGGCCTCGTTCCTATCTTTACGTGAGACATGGGTGTAGGGAAAGGGGAAGCACCCCCCCCCCTAGAACTTCAGATTTACACTAGATATTAACGAGAACTTTTTGCATATTGGAATTTTTTGTTGGATGTACACTGGTAGATGATTGAAAAAGCTGGAGATAAACAGAATTTTCCAAAGATCGTTCCAATATCAATATTTACGTTTCGATATTCAATAGTGATTGTTGAACCGATATATAGATAGGAGACTCGTCCACAATCGGCAGGTTTCGACTTTTTTAATTCTCCATGAATTGATTCAAACGATAAGAATTTGCTGAGTACGTCAAAGCAAAGGTAACTCATTCAATACCATCCTTGAAAAAAGACAATTAGAAATACTCCAACACTTTCCACCTGGATACCTCTCTATTCAAGCGGTCAAAAGTGTAGAACCTGGGCCACCCCGACACTGGTTAGGCCTTCTCTGGCTTACGTCCGGCTATCTGACAAAAGAAACAGAAATGTGGCAAGGGAAACATTAAAACTTGTTTTTCGGCTACAAAATTATAAGAGAACTTGGTCAGTATTAAAAACTACAAAATTTATTTCAGTAAGTTTAAAAAAAACTAAAGAGTATTAATTTAAAATTATAAATTTACTGATCAACACCAAAAGAAAGCTGTTCAGCTAATTTTGGTGTTCCACCTGTCAGGGGTTGCAGTTTCATTTCAACTTCTGTCTTTAAGACACTATTCGTCTCGTCAGTTAGCGCTAAGTCTCTTACTCCAGTCTCCTTCAGAAAGTAGACCTTAAGTTCTTGAGTTGCTACTTTTTTTTATAATGATAATCGTTAACAGGATTCCATTTCTTGCTCTTTAGTTCAACCAGAATGTAATCAACAGCCTTGACTTTCTCAGTCTCAAATTGGAAGTTGCAGGTAAGGGGCTCTTCTTCAACGTCCATACTGGAGTCTGAAGAGTTGCTGTATACAGGCTCATCTACATCAGAATCGTCACTCCAACTGCAACTCTTGTTATGAGAAACATTCCTTTTGCTTTTTTGAATTTTCACTTCTCTGACTTTGTTTCTTTTCAGGACTAGGGCTTTCTTGGCAGATACAGCTTTTATCCCAGCAGTAATGCGTTCTTTCAGAGGGGTTTCAGTGAGTAATTCTGAATTTTTCATATTTTTTCCTGTTGATTTTTCGTGCTGAGCATTTAGGAAAGGGTTTTGCGTTGACGATCTCTTTCAAAAACTCGTTTGCTAGGCCTTTTTCCTCATTTAGATAGAACTTGGGTTGCGTCCGACTTGAGTTATATGCTGAAGAAGGAGTATAAATGTCGCACATGCCTTGCTTTGAGCATAGAAACTTCCCTGGTAAGTGCTTAGATACATGTGGTAGGCATTCTGTCTGAGACATATGACGAGAAGAACTCATAATCGTTGAAGAAATCTCTGTTAGTGGGGTAGACCCCACTTACTCTGAATCCACTGATTGTATTCTCAGGAGTGAAAGTCTTTGGATATACTTTCCCCAGAAGATCAGCAATGTTGTACACTGATGTAGTTTTACATTTATGGGCAGTCATGAAACTTGTGGCTTCCTGGTTGTAGTAAGCCTTAAGGGGCCCCATGACTGTCCTTTCTAGAGGCTGTAGCTTGTGAGTAGTGTGGGTTTGAGACAGTTAAAAGTCCAATACCCTTATTTTCAGCTAGATCAAGCAATTCAATGGTGTATCGGCTGATTTGGTCGTTTATTTTCAGAAATGCAGGTGACTGTTTTGAGGGTTTGACTTGACTGATAAAATGCTGCAAGTAAGGAAAAAAATGGGAGGGAGTCATCCAGCCAGAAGTATTTTCTGAACCGATAATGATGATTCACGGTAAAGCTCCCTTGAGTAAGATTTCTGGACACTGTTTTCCGGGGAAAATAAATAGAGGAGGGACTGTGTTCCCAATGTGTTAACCCCAGCACAAATCACGGTCCACTGGCCTTTTTCACCTGACGTGAAATTCCCTACTCACTTCTGGCCTCGCTGTGCAATCTTACCAGGCTTGTGGATCTTTTTAAGACCCCATTCGTAAGCTCCCTTGAATAAGATTTCTGGACACTGTTTTCCGGGGAAAATAAGTAGAGGAGGGACTGTGTTCCCAATGTATTAACCCCAGCACAAATCATGATCCATTGGCCTTTTTCTGCTAACGTGATGTTCCCTACGTACTTCTGGCCTCGCTGTGCAATCTTACCAGGCTTGTGCATGTTTTTAAGACCCCATTCGTATCCATTCCAAATGTCTTGTGTTCTGAACATGGGTTTATCTAGATCTCACTCCTGGTTATCGAAGAAATCTCCTACACTGTGAGTGTTGAAAGCAGTTGCCCGTCACAAGGCTGTACCTTCTGGCGTTCTTACTGACAGAGTTTTGAGACAATCCAGAAAACCCCGGTACCAATTTTTACCTGTAATTCCTCCACTGTCTCCACTACCTTTGCATTTCCAGTTATCCGGTACTTTTATAGTCTTTGTAATGACATTAGTGCATGCAAGTTTTCGTGCTTCTAGGGGAGTACAGTCAAAATGCATATCAGCTATCGTTTTCAAGTATGTTTTTAGTCCTTTTTCTTGTTCCTCTGTAAATATTTATCATGTATTGTAACAGGGTGTAAAGGAACTGAGGTCCGGACTCTGTAGAGGGATATTCAGCTTCTCAACTTTTTTCATGTAGTCTTGCAGCGTTCCTTTAGAGACACCCATGGCACATGCTCAGAATCCGACTGACTGTTCGTCGACTAAGTCAGAAAAAAAGGCTATTTCTTTTCTTTTGGATCCCAGCCGTCTTGCTTTCTTTTCTCCTCTGTTTTACTTTTAAGCATTTTATCTTGAATGGAATTATCGTAAGAAAATAGAATTTCGTTTCACCTACTGGTCTGACAGGGTTAAACAATGCCAGAATTATTAAGTTTTGGGTTTTGAGCTTGCTTTCAGCCTAAAATATGCTGTTCACACAGCTTTTATAAGTATAGCCCACTCTCGGACACCTTGATACGGTATGCCCAGCCTACCCCGGGCATTTTGGCCGACCGTGGGAATTCGCCATCCCGCGGGATGAAAAAAGGCTAACAGCAAACCGGTGAAGATGGCACGTCTCGGAAGCTGCCAAAAAACAGGTAAATAATAATAACGTGAATTTATGTTTTTTTCCATTATTTTCTAGCATTCGTAATTAGGCGTAGGCCCTTTTCTGCTCTGTTTCGCGATTCCCATACCTACGAAATTTTCGGTTTGCATGTCTTACTGCTTCCAACCTACAGACAGGAGATCAAGACAAAAAAAAAAAAAAAAAAAAAAAAAAAAAAAAAAACCAGCAAAATCAATAGTGTTTCTTTGCAACACGACTAATCCACGATAAATCACTATCAATGTCAAAAGAAAAATTGTCTGAGTCGAACAATTAATTTAGCGATTATTTCGACACCTGTAAAAAGGGTTATCAATATTTAAGCTGTTACTCTCCCATCCTTGACTGATTTGGGTTTACAAATACCACACAAAGAAATGAGAGTGGCTGGGCACATTCCTTATTTGTGTGCAATAATTCAAAAGGTAGCATGTTCCAGACATAAATTTTACAGGAGAGGATTTTCTGTCTAACCTTCTCGATAAGACAAACACAATGTTAAATCGCAAGAACTGAAAGTACCAGCTATTTTTACGATGATTTCAAAAAGAAATATAACTCGCTGTGAAACAGATAAAATCTTCGATTTATCTTGGAACTGAAATAAGGTTGGTCCTTATTTAGGATTGGTTCAATTGACCAATTGGTCAACTGGATTGATCGAAATGACAAATTCAGAATTGGTCAATTGACCAATTGGATTGGTCCAACTGATCAAGGGTGGCCTACTTCTTTCAAGAGGGGAGGTTATAAGTAGTCCTCTAACAAAAAGGGTCGAATAACCACTTTCCATTACCATATTCCGGTTGCATTTACTTCCAGATTTTAGGACTTGGACTTGACTTTATTTAACCTAATAAACAAAAATATAAACCATTATAAATATAAACCACTACGCTAGGGAAACAAAATATATCTTTGCTAAGGCGTAGCGATTACCTACACAAACATTCCTGGAAGATTGTTTTCCCCTCGAAAAGATGGAGGAATAATTAGTTACATGTAATTAATTTTCTTTCTCGAGGGTTGTCGGGTCTATCGCAATTAAATTCTGCCTGTATTTGGCAGTTAATGCCAATCTGATCGTTTAAGTTTTCGCTAGGTTTTCCTGAAACTTTGAAAGCAGTCGCTCCCAAGCCTATTCGGCCTAACACCCTCGTCTGAAAAATATTACAATTGTGTCCCTTGAAAATTATTGTTTTTTCAAATTTTGTTTGCAATTAAACAGAAAGATGTATTATTACGTTGTATCAGAAGCAACGCTAACGCGTTGCCTATAGTAAAGGCCATACGGCTCCAATGTTTTGTTATTATTTGTTTTTTCCCAAAGGCACTTGATATGGAAGGGGTCGTCGTAGGAACTTCAAAGGGGGCTCATTCGATTGGAAATCGAGAGTTCTAGTGCCGTTTTTAAGGGTCAAAAGTGATTGGAAGGCAACTAACACCCCTTCGGAAATCCGCCAGAACCACTAACCGTAAGAACGTCGACAGTCATAACATCGATACGTCATAACATCTAAAAATTTGTCATAACATCTAAAATTTTAAAACTTTAGTTTTTTGGGGTTTAGGGTGGAAAGGTACCTAGGTTAGTTTAGGGTCCGTATTTAATATATGCTATGCTTTACCCCTATCCTTTTTTAGATGTTATGACGTGTCGATGTTATGACTGTCGACGTTCTGACGGGTAGCGATTTTAACTATCGATGAACTGACGTGTCGATGTTATGACTGTCAACATTCTGACGGGTAGCGATTCTGACTGTCGGTGTTATGACTGTCGATGTCCTGACGTGTTGATGTTCTGACGGATTTTCCTTGTCGACGAAATGACGTTTAGTGCTTGTGACGGTTAGATGAAATGGTAGCACCCCGTCGGGATTGCGCTTAATTTATAGTTTTATATGGAACCACTTATTTACCTTAACCGAGAAAACAAGGCCGGTTGATGTGAACCCATAAACCTAATTATAAACCGGTGCTTCTAGTAAAGGCTTGTGCCCAATAGTTTTTTTTGGGAGGAAAGAGATGTATAATGATAAATATTTTGGAGGAGGGCCTGGCAATAATACAAAAATACCTTATAATTTATAATTTGAATAAAATGAGCCCCGGAATTTAAGATTATATGGCGCTTTTGTGGAAGGGTAGGTTCACATGTCTCCCCTCTGCATGGGTCTCAGTTCTAAATTCTTTTTTTTTCTTTTTCTTTTTTTTTAATTGCTCCTTATTCACAATGAAGATTAGGTTTTCAGAATTCTCGCGAGAAATTAAGGTTTGTTTAATACACAAATCCCAATAGAATACTTTCATCTTTTTCAAAAGCCGTTTTCTATCAAAGCCAGCTTTGATGCGTCACATGTTCCAAAATTGCTTTTGGAAAGCCATGCCAAGCCTCGAAGACTTCTTCAAAAAGCTATTTTCTAACAGGCCTAGCATTGATACCTCAGATGTTCCAAAATTAGCTTTGGAAATCTACAAAGCATGCCAAAACCTCAAAGGTTTTTTTTCAAAAAGCCGTTTTCTAACAAAGCCAGCTTTGATACCTCCAATGTTGAAAAATTGCTTTTGGAAAGGTCAAAAGGAAGCCAAACCTTAGAGGCTTTTTCAAAAAGCTGTTTTCTAACAGAGCCAGTTTTGATACCTCCGACATTCCAAAATTGATTTCGGAAAGCTCAAAAGCATGCCAAAACCTCCAGGCGTATCTTCGCCGCCAAGTTTTTGCGGTTCAATAAAAAGATTCAAGCTAATTTATTCAAGCTAAGATTAAAATGGCCCAAAAAAGCACAACTGAACCTCAGATTTAGTATTCACCATTCTGGAAAGACACGAAAAGAAAAATAAAAAAGAAACTATTTAAACTGTTTTGAGCAAGAACAAGCTGACAAACTTGGAAACATCGGGAGGATCTTTCCACGAAGGAAGTTTTCATGGGAGAAGGGACATTGCTATGAAGAGGGCGGCGGATTTCCCATCATTATTAAAGAAAAAGATCAGAAATTAAATATAAAAACAAATTTTTCAACTGAAAGTATGGAGCAACATCAAAACTAAAAACGAACAGAAAATATTACGTATATGATTGGGTTCACCCCCTAGTCAATACCTAACTCTTTAAGCCAAAGATTTTTTAGAGCTATTTATTCTAATTAACGACCTTTGTGACTAAGGGGTCATTTTTAAAGAATTGGAACAAAATTCGAACTTCAGCTTAAAGAGCAAGGTATTGACTAAGTGGCGAACCCCTAATATATGTATTAAAAATCTATGAATATAGAAGTTCGTTACGGCGTATAATTATTACTAATAAAAAAGTTCGTAAATCAAATTAAACAAGTTTCGAGAAAGCCATTTAACCAAATAAAAGTAAAATTAATATGCAAATCTAGTTTTAATTATTCATGTACGGTGAGCCAAAATCAAACCTGTATTGATTCAAAAACGTTCAAAATTAAATAAAAAAACAAGTTTTTTTTACTGAAAGTAAGGAACGATGTTAAAAATTAAAACGAACAGAAATTGTTCCGTATATGAAAGGGGCTGTGCCCTCCGCAATGCCTCGCTCTTTACGCTAAAGTTTGACTTTCTCACAACTCTATTTTTTTTTACAATAAAAAACTTTAGCGTAAAGAGCAAGGCGTTGAGGAGGGGACAGCCCCTTTCATATACGGAATAATTTCTGTTTATATCAAGTTTTAACGTCGTTCCTTACTTTCAGTTAAAAAAAACTTATTTTTTTTATTTAATATTTAATTTGAGCTGTATATTTGCACATTAAGAGTGAGGTTAAGTAAAGGGAGGCAGTTTTAGGAACGCTATAAATAAAAATAAAAAGTAAATTAAAATAAGTTTTTAGTTTTTACAATTAGCCTACATAAGGGCTTTTCATTAATCATCATGTTGAGAGAACAATTCTTTCTCCATAGTTTGCAAAAAATATCCAATAAGAAAAGAACTTACGGTATCCATTTCCATTTTTTTAAAGGTTTCAATAACTTTAACTACTATGTATAACAGTATATAGAAATTTCGAGGGGACATTAACACACATCAAAATACACTAATTAGAACTAGATTAACAATTGGCTATCCAAATACTCCCAGAAATTCTCTCAAACTGAAAATGCTAAAATACTTAAAATTACTGCTATACTTAAAATAAGGTTAAAATACATACTCTGCGATAGATACAAAATTGCTTTGAGACACAAAATCCGATTAAGGTTAAATCCATACAATCCTAGTATATATAAGTCAGCAAATGAAATAGTTTAATCACCCTTATTAAAGCTAGTTTTTCAATCGGTTCATTGTGCTTTTAATCGCTGTCCATAAGTAATGCAAGCTGTTCATTGTTAGTGTATAAGGTTTCTATCAAAGAAGTAAACGTAAAGACTTAGGAAAGGCTTTGTTCGATTTAAATCAAAACTTCTATCTCCGTTTTTTAAAGTCAAAAATAATCTGAAAGTAAGCAACCCCCTCCCCCATGTCATAAAAACTTGAAACTTTTTGCAATAAAAAACAAACAAAAATTAATTTAAAAAAATTCCGAAAAATAAGTGTTTCAAAGAAAAGTAAAGGCCATTTGAAACTTCAGCTCAGCAGCTACATAGACATGTTAGAATTCAAACTCAAAACGACACAAAATTACTATTAAAGAATATATGAAACCCAAAACGAACAGAAATTAAATAAACAATCATAGCAAAAAACATACAAAAAGTAGATAATTTCGGAGACCACACTGCCTTTCCATGACGATAAAACAAAAGTTCAAAATAGGGATAAAATCCTTTTTAATAGACAGTGTATAATAAATTTCACAAAGAATACCAGATATTTCGGTCACATATACAGTGACCGTCATCAGTAGTAAAAACTGTCATGGAAAGGCAGTAGTTTTTAGTAGTTTTTACTACTGATGACGGTCACTGTATATGTGACCGAAATATCTGGTATTTTTCGTGAAATTTATTATACACTGTTTATTAAAAAGCATTTTATCCCTATTTTGAACTTTTGTTTTATCGATACAAAAAGTAATAATATAAATGAATAAATAGATCTTAAAGTGAGAAATGCTTAGATTGAATATGAAAATCAAGCTTAAAACGAAAAAAAATTTTTCCTATTGAAGTATAAATGAAACTTAAAACTGACAGAAATTAAATAAACAATCAATGCAAACAAGAATACAAAAAGATACTAATGTAAATGAAAAAATAAATATTAAACCGAGTGAAACTTAAATTGAATATGCAAATTGAGCTTGAATCGAATAAAAATAACTACAAACAAGAGTTTGGGTATCGCCTCTTCTCACTGCAGAAGCCTAAGACCTACTGCGTCATTGGCGCTTTACTGAAAACAATATGAGTCTTGAACAGTCTTGGAAAGTATAAACAAAATCAAATTGAATATTACATATATGATGATATTAATTGTTGAAAGATCCATTAGTTCAAGATTTTGTTTTCACTGTAATTTATGTTTTCACTTTCAATGCTGTAAGAACCGGAAAAGAATAAATTTGTAATATAATTCATTTTCAGTGAAGCACCAATGAGCCAGCAGGCATTATATTGTTACAGTTAAAAAAGGGGGCAATATCAAAATTTTTTTTGTAGTGAAGCTAGGTATATTTGTCTTGAACAATCTTGGAAAAAACTAATAAATTAAACTGAATATGTGATGTATAACGAAATTAATTGCTAAAAGCTCATCAGTTCAAAATTTTACTGTAATTTTAATATTTATTTTCAATATTAAGTACAAAAGAAAACCTTTGTAATATAATTCGTTTTCAGTAAAGCGTTCAAGTTTAAAATGGCCTTTACTTTTCTTTGAAAAATTTACTTTTCGGAAAGTTTTTTTTTAATTAATTATATGGTAAAGGAAGGTGTAAATTAGAAATATTAATTTTAAAATAATTAACTTGGTGCGCAGCTACGAATTCAAATGTTATTTGAAATGCTCTACGTTATTCAAATGCTCTATTATTGTCCGCAGTAATCTTAAATCACCACCATTCACCACTAATTATAATATGTCTGTGATACACTATTCGTAATCACCATCATCGGGGACCGTCACCGTTCCCCTGAATAGTTCCAGCCCCTACCAGAGAAGGGGAGTAGTGCCTAATTTGATCTAAAGCCTTTACTGTAAAGTTGACAGTATAGACTTTACGCGAGTGTTCTCCCTAATTTTTCAGGCCTGCCTTCCCGCATTAGGTTCTTCGAAAATTGTACGAACATTAACGTTATTGAAAATAAAAAATTGTGAACTTCGTGTCCATAATAAAAACTTGGAAAACCTCACCCGAGGGCCGTATAGACAGGTGGAGGAGTAAGAAGGCCCTCCAAATGTATAATCAGCAGGGCCACCCGTCATGTGCACACGTCTTGTGAGTTACAAACTTGCTTCCAGCAATGGGTTAAATTGCATGGTGACGCAGAACACAATCGTAAAAGAATCTTCTATAGGAGGACAACTGCGGCAGGGCGTACGATCCAGATCTATATATAATTTTCTCACTTACTTAGGCAGTATTATTAGTGAAGACAGTGGGTACAGTGAAGATGCTCAAAGTAGAATAGCTAAGACCCAGGGTGTTTTTCACGGGGTCCAACTTATTCACCCCGTCCCTGCGGAAAATTCCACCATCACCGTGGAAAAATCTCACCGCGGAACGCCCTTCCTTGATTGGCCTGAAACTTACAATAAATTATGGGCTAAGGGAACCCCAATGTAGAAAGAAAATTACATTGGTTCCCCTCAAAATATTCCTTTTCTGCTACACAGCCCTTCTCTAACCCGTGTGATACTGAAACAAACTTTGAGATATCTGTTTTGCAAAAAAAAAAAAATTAAAATGTATAACAAATTTGCCTTGGGGATTGGTATCCCCTTCATTGCCCCTGTGTTAGACTTTATGGAACCCTGATATGATAGCTGAACCCCAGAAATACGAAAAAAAAGTCAAAGTAAAATGAAATGTAAAAATAAATATAGAACAATAAGACATAGACTACTGGCATCTGTAGGTACGAACGCGCCACCCCTTGGCACTTAAGCTGGAAAGTTTGATGTATAATAAGTGTCATTAAATCTTCGCTTCATAGTGTATTGGCTTTATTTGGGCCGATATTGTTGTCTTGCACCCAAGGCCGTATCCAGGAAGATAGGGGGTTTGACCCCCCCCCACCTAAATGTTTGTCTGACTCGTAAAAAGGTAACAAAAATGTATATAAACCAAATTTTGATGCGTTTTAAAAAATTTTATACCCCCCTCCAAAACAATCCTCCCCGAAAAAAATCCTGGATACGGCCCTGCTTGCAACACAAAATGACAAAAAACACCACCTTGTCGTGGCACAATCTTTTCTGCTACTTTTAAACGGCACTAGAACTTTCAAGCTGCTTTCAAATAAGCTTTCTCCTAATGTTCTAGGGCCACTGGCTCGATACGATCACCTCTACACAAACGAAAAAATAATAAGTACGCTACCAATAGCCTCCTGTTTTCTCGGGGGGGAAAGTACAAAATTTTTTATTTTTTATATAGGGGCTTGAAATCTCTGCCAGAAGGTTCTCTCTTATGCTGCTATTGATGATAAAATGGTTTACTTGATTTAATTTGAAATAATAAAGATGTTTTTTATTTTATTTTGGTAATGAAGTTATTAAGTTTAGGAGTCAATTAGAAGTTTATTTGGCAAAGATTAAAATATTGCGGCAGACCGCAATAGCATCATGAAGACAACCATTCGGACCGTGAAAAAAAGTCCAAAATATTGCTAAAGGAACGAAGTCCAAGGGTCATTGGTAATCTGTCTCCAGATGTTTAAAAAAACATATTTTCTGGTACTTTTACTGAAAAAATAGGGAAAAAGATTGTGCCCCCTCCCAAATTTGTAGAAAATATAGTACTTCTACAATTTCTACAAATTTGTAGAAATTGAAAAAAATCGATAAAATCATTGCCTCCCTTCTTAAGTTTTTGTGTAGTGGAAACCCTGCCAGTAGTATTAGTGAGTGGACCGGGCATAAGGCCAGCTGTCACATTTTATGCTGCAAATGTACCGCTTTCAAGTCCTGATTTCAAGCAAAAATATGTCTATATAGTTCCACGACCATCGTTTTCATTATTCATCTGGCGAAGAAACATTAATTGGTTAAGGTAGCTAGTAGAAAAGAAGTCAGAACGGGAAAAGAAAATACAGTATAAGATTCTCCATTCTAAGCTTAATCCAAATGTGGCAATCACTGGCTTCGTTGTCTCGTCCCAACTTCAATTTCTAATGAGGGCGCACATTTAACATTACACACCAAATACCAATGAGAAATAAGCAAAAACAAATACAAGTCTCCAAAATCAGCAAAAATTTTTATTTAGTCTACGAAACATAAAACAGTCTTTGATTGATCGCCTAAAAATAATCTACCCGTGAGAAACAATGCCACATTTTTAGGGTCTCATGTAAACTATTGTGATACACCTACTGAGCCCAGGGCTGCCACCCAGTGAGGAAAAAGCACTAGATGTCTGTGATTTATTGGTTGATTTAGTGATTTTCTTCAACAGTCTAGTAATTTATGTGCTGATTTAGTGTTGTTTTTTAGCCAATATAAAAATCACTAGAAATAGTGATAAATCACAAGGGGTGGCAACCCTGACTGAGCCACACTAAGACCATTGAAATTCTATTAGTGAAAAATATGAGCTAATATTCTAGTTGAGGAGTTACTCGGAAAATAGCTGTAATTAGATGAGTGAAGCTTTCAGGAATGAATTCACGGCCTAATATATACCCTGAGAAGGCGTTATCTAGTTACTATCTCTACCCTTTCCTTATTTCTAGGCCTCAGAATATTACCCAAGAGCAAATTGTCTGGGTTGCCTAAATTATGTCTAAAACATTTTACCATGGGCGTACGGAAGGGGGCAGAGGTGGGCAGTTGCTCCCTAGAACTTCAAATTTACACCGGATATGGCTGAAAAAGCAGATGGTTGAAAAAGCAGATGGTTGAAAAAGCGGTTGAAAAAAGGTAAATTGCTAAAAAAGCAGTTGATAAAAGGTAGATAATTGAAAAAGCTGGAAATAAACATCTGGAATGACAGAATAAAAGTCAAACAAGTAGCAATTATCCATATTATCTTGGAAAGATTTAGCTCTAATCCGAGAAGATTAGCTACGTACGCCCATGCATTTTACCTCAGTTTTGGGGTTTTAAGTTGTTTTTTTTTCATTGGCTCTAGCTTATGAAAATGCAATTGCTATTATTTCAATAGAATGTTAAGCCATGCCAAGTTTTTTTTTCTCTTACATTCAAGATATAAATTTTTCCAATCTTTAAAAATCAAGATCAAGCAAAAGTTTGAGGCTCAAAACATTTTATTTGTGTCTCATTTGACCAGAACATCAATTCTATTTCACAAGGTTTGTCTCTTATAATACAAATAGATACTGTTGTATTAGCTCGAATCCACGCGATATATTGAACAGGGAATCAAACAGTTCGTAGTCACGAACTGTAACTAAGGAGCGACCCGGCTCAATAGTAACCGAAACTCTAAAAAAAACGGAATTTTGATACCAATAGATACATCAAAAGAACCATATTTTTATGCTGATTTCAAATATATAAGTTTCATCAAGTTTAATCTTACCCACCCTAAGAGTCACAGAACCTTAATGAAAATCACACCATCATATTCAACGTATCAGAGAACCCTACTGTAGAGGTTTCAAGCTCCTATCTAAAAAAATTAGGAATTTTGTATTTTTTGCCAAAAGAAAGATCACGGATGCGTGTTTATTTGTTTTTTTTTCCAGGGGTGATCGTATCAATCCAGTGGTCCTAAAATATCGCTGGAGGGCTCATTCGAACGCAAATTAAAAGTTCTAGTGCCCTTTTTAAGTGACCAAAAAATGGAGGGCAACTATGCCCCTCCTACGCTCATTTTTTTACCCACAGTCACCTGATCAAAATTTTGAGATAGCAATTTTGTTCAGCATAGTCGAAAAATATAATAACTATGTCTTTGAAGATGAATTAATCCCCCAAAGTTCCCGGGGGAAGGGCTGCAACTTATGAACTTTGCCCAATGTTTACATATAGTATTGGTTATTGGGAAGTATATCGACGTAGAATTTTTCTGGTAGTGGTGCAGGGGGGGGGGCTGGTACGTGGGAGGATCTTTCCATGGAGGAAGTTTTCATGGGGGAAGGGATATTGCTATAGAGGGAGCACCAGATTTTCCAGCATTATTTAAAAAAATGATCAGAAATTAAATATATAAAAAAACAAGTTTTCAACTGAAAAACTTTTCAACGTCAACCTTAAAACGAACAGAAACTATTACATATATGATTAGGTTCGCGCCCTAATCTATACCTTGCTCTTTACGCTAAAGGTTTTTTATTACCTTGATAAGAGCTATCTGTTCTAATTAACGGCCTTTGTGATTAAGAGTTCATTCTTAAAGAATTGGAATAAAATTCGAACTTTAGCGTAAAGAGAAAGGTATTGACTAGGGGGCAAACCCCCTAATATACGTAATAAAAATAAACGAATATAGAAGTTCGTTACGTAAGTTAAGTCGTAAGTTACGCCTATTTATTACTAATAAAAACATTCGTAAATAAAATTAAACAACTTTCGAGAAAACCATTTAGCCAAAAAAAAAAAAAGTAAAATTAATATGCAAATTTCGGTTTCATTGTTCATGTACGGTGAGCCAAAATCAAAACCTGCATTAATTCAAAAACGGTCGGAAATTAAATAAAAAAACAAGTTTTTTTAACTGAAAGTAAGGAGTGACATTACAATTTAAAACAAACAGAAATTACTCTGTATATGAAAGGGCCTGTCCCCTCCTCAACGCATCGCTCTTTACGCTAAAGTTTGACTCTTTATCACAACTCTATTTTTTAAAGCAATAAAAAACTTTAGCGTAAAGAGCGAGGCATTGAGGATGGGAAAACCCCTTTCATATATCTTTACCCCGTACCCCCCTAATGTGAAAGTATATAGCCCAAATTTGTTTCTTATCTATTAAATTTCATCATATTTTGTTTTATTTTATTAGCATTAACCAAACTTCACTTCTCGCGTGGATTCGAGCTAATAGAACAGTACCCACAAATATTACAAAACGTCATCAAAGGTCAGTACCGTTCTGAGGGAGAAGGGGTGGAGGTATTTACTTCAAATACCTTCCCAGGGGATCATTAAGGTTCTGGATTCATCACTGAGAATTTCTTTCATCTTCCTCGACCACTTTCTAAGATAGACAAAATCCCCTCATCTATAATTTTACCAAACAAAAAAAGAACAAGTGATAAAACTTACGGCCATGTTCCACTTCGCCTTCTTTTATCACTAATTCGACTATTAAAAACGCCCGAATCAGAATCTTCACTCACAGTTCCGCCAGACGGTGTCCTTGAATCCCTTATTTTCACTTTTTCCCGCTGCCTCCCTCTATCCTGTGGAGGGTGCAAAATCAAAGATTCGTTGGATTTATACCAGTAGTAAACCTTTAAATCACTTGATATCATATTTCGATTCATCCAATAAATATTGATGAATTTTTCGTTGACAAAAATCACCGACTAACTTTCACTCTCTGTTATGCGAGTGGCATGTAGACTGAAGATTTTTGGCGGTCACAGAATGATGATAAGTTTTCTGATAAAGGAAAAAATTTTAAGGGCTAGCCAAAACGAAAAAAATCGTCAGCCCCTCGACCTTATTGAGCTATAATCCTTTTAATAAAGATCTTAATTCTTTAAACCTCTTTGAATAACTGTTAGATAAACACCATGACGGATGCATACAATTTGCAACTTAGGTGCGGCAGAAAATTTAAAAGTCATTACCCCTTAAGTGAAATCAATCATAAAAAGCTTATGGGTACCGCAATGCTCAAGGATTCCTTCTCCAAAATTCAGTCTTTTGTAACTGTTTAATTATGCAGGGCATTCAACCAATGCATTAATTTTATTTTTATTGTTATATCCTTTCGCGGATTGAAAATTCTCCTTTAATTGATTAAATATTTTGAATTATGGATCATATCACTGTATCCGGAAGCAAATATTAAGTTTTTGCGAAAACAAGGAAATATAGCCTGTAATAACTCCAGGATATGACTATCAATGCACCAAAACTTGCGTCATTTAGTAATTATATTTGCGAAAATATGTCAGCCGAACTTTACTCTGACGATAACTACTTCCGCGTATTACCTTACCTGAAAACCCTATCTTGCACTAGTGATGCGTGCGTCTTTCTTGGTGTTCCAGGGCTGGAAGCTGCATCTTCCAGCTCCATCTTTACCATAGCCTGGGCGAGTTGAATATCCTCTTCCATCATTTTCTAAGTTTCACTTGACAAAAGTAATGCTTTCACTTAAGATGACAATGAGCATAGAACTTAAACATTCAATGTTATATCAAAATGTGTGGTTCCTCTGAAACTCGTTGAAACAGTAGGTCAGAGCCGGAAGGCTCGCTGTTACATTGCTCGCTTTTTCTGACTGAATATCCGAGTCATACCCTAATGGCTCATCCTTATTGTAACACAATATGTTGTGAATTATTTTCCGGCCGTGAGTTTGCGGTTGTAGCACCAAATTAAGGACTACCTATATGCAAAAAAAAAACATGAAATCAGTATGATTTTCACCTTATATGAGAACTTTTAAGCGCTTTTAAATTGACCAGAGCTTCTGAAAGTTGACAACCATAATAAATTTTCAACAGCTATTACCACATAAAATGATTGAAAAGCATGTTAGAATTTTTTATCTGAGATTTTCTTTTTGAGCATTAACATCTGCTAGTTGACAGAGACAATATAATTTCGTTCTCATCGACAGCAAAAACCCGTGTTGCGCATATTCTTCAGGATATAGAGTAAATGAAATATTAAATAGCGATTTTGGCTGCTTGAAGCTCGGGATAACTGACACAAATTCTACCTCATTAAGTCTCACGTGGGCCAAATCTAACTAATATAAGTTCTGAAATACACCAGTTGTTACTTATCATAGATGTTTTATAATTAATTTTCAAAAAAACTCCAAAATTGAAGTTTTTGAAAGAAATGTAATGGCCATATTTAAATTAAGATCAGCAAAAATAAAAAGCTATAATAACTCGAACTCAAAACGACCAAAAATTATTATTAAGGTATAAATGAAACCCCAAACGGACAGAAATTAAATAAACAATCGTTTCAATCAAACAAACAACAGCCACTAATTTAAATGAATAATACCAATCTTAAAACCAGTAAAACCTAAATTGGATATTCAAATCAAGCTGAAAACGAACAAAGAATTTTCTAACAAACAAAAGCTTGGCTACTGCCCCCTTTCCTAAGCGTAAAAGTCAAAAGCCTACTAGGTCATTGGCGCTCTACTGAAATTAGTTTAAAGAAATTAAGTTTTTCTGAGGAAGGCATAAAGCGAAGTTGAAACTTAAAACGAACAAGAATTATTGCTTCACAGTCTGTCTAACATATATTGATAAAACTAGTGCAAATAAACCAACTGATGATACTTCCCTATGTTTTTAGGATTACATAAAACTAACACATTACTGAAAACAAAACAAAAACAAATATAAAAAACAAGAGGATCGATTTTAGAGTCGAAAGTCAGTACGTAGCCTTAAAACAACAAATTAATCTATAACGCTTGTCATATTCTTACACGAGCTGTGGTATCAGTGTCTTTCAGTATACAATTAAAATCTTCCTAAAATTTAGGCATAAAAATACTTATTTAGGTCCCGGCCATCCTCGTGTGACGTTTTGGGGCCACTCCTGTTGCTAGGTCATGCGTAAGGGCGGTACATTGCTCTTTCTGGTGCGATACGTGATAATTGGGCTATCTTGACGTTGTCGAAGTGGAAATTCTCCGTCCATCGTTTTCGTGGTACGCCTCGTGAACGAAGGCCATGGAGGGATCCTTAGAGTGCAATTTTTGGGAGGGGGTTCGGCTCCTTTTGCTTGAAGTGGCCGATCCAGCGCAGCTGTTGTTTCTTGATTTTACTGAGAATGGTTTCGGTGGACTGGGGCCTTTGACGTACTTTCACATTTACGATTTTGTCAGTGTATTTGATTCTAGCAATTCGCCGGAGGCATCTCATCTTAAAAGCTAGTAGTTTTCTCTCGTCTTTGGTTTTCAGCGTCCATGTTTCGTATACATAAATAACTATGTGGATTACTAAACTGTTGAATATGTGTAACTTGAGTTTGTTGGATAGGTGGATAATTTTCCAGAGGTTGGCTAGTCTTCGGAAGCTAGAGCTAACAAGTACAAGTGGATGTTTAACGTCAGAGCTGTGGCAATTATCTGAGGAGATGTGGCTACCAAGGTATAGGAAGTGGTCAATCGTTTCAACCTGTCTCCTGCCTATGGTGATAATGGGCGGGTTGTCCAGTTCACGTCTCGTAGTTGCCATGACTTTTGTCTCGCTGGCATTGATCAAGCGCCGCCATTTCAGAAAACCTCAGGGGGGGGGCAAAGATCAGTTTTTAGCCCCCGTCCAGACTCAAAATGTAATTACTCTGTTTGGTAGACTACTCTTCAAATTAGCCTTCAAATACACATTAAAGCAACGTAATTTATTTAGATTTTGCCTTTTGCAACCTGGTTAGGGACCAAAAAATTGTTACAAGACGAAACATTTACCGCACAAATTAAAAACTGAAAGTTAGGTGCAGTTACTTAAGCAATAGGTATATCCTTGACTTCATTTTTGCGAAGTCGCCCACAAGTTTTTCAAAATCGAGCTCCTTCACTGCAGCCCTTTCAGAGAACATAAGGAGCAAATACGAAAGTCGCTCGTTGTCCATTGTTTTCCAAAGGTAATCCTTCACAAATGTCAACACAGAGAAAAATCATTCATTTTAGCATGTTGTGAGTGGGAGTGTGAGAACTACCCTTACGACCTCAAGAACCTCAGAATAAACTTCTTTCAATCCTCCTAGGCTTTCGAAAAGATCTAAAGCGTTTGCCGGTTTCTGTGCAAGCTGCAACACATATGCACGAGTTATCAAAGCTTGACTCTTCAGCTCTATGACATCGATGCCAGCCTTATCAAAGAATGTCACGATCTCGAGAAGTAAATCTGTGTTCATGAAGTCTTTGGATTTAGGGCTAAAACATCGTGTGGCTTCTAGTACTGGCAGCTGGACAGAAAAATTCTCTTCAAACTCATTAACCACTCTGTCAAAAACCTCGTAGAAGTCTCTTCGTATTTTCTCTTCTGTTTTTATGCCCTCAGATTCAGTGCTGTTCTTTCCAAGTGTTGATGTCGTCAAATACTCCCTGAGTCTTCCAGATATCTTCTGACCTCGTTTTGATTTTGCTGGTATGGTTGAAGCAAGAGCGCTTGTTTCCGACAGATCAGCTCCAACAATAATAGCCAATTCCTTAGAATTGCCGTATGGGACTCGAAAATAATCGACATCACGCATTGTCTTCAGTTGTTTTTTGCTGTTGTGGTGATTAAAGTGCAGGCGTCTGAAATGATCAGATCTAGGGTCTGCAGTTGTTCAGGAAGAGATTTAATCAATGCAAGAACTTCGTGAATGACCTGCAAACTGAATATGACGGGAAACGACTCTAGTTGATTCTTAGGACCTGTAGTTTCTGCAACTTCCTCCCTGTCAGAAGATTCTTGAGCAACTGACAGAACTGCGAGTATACAGTAATTTCTTACCCGAATTTTAGCCAATGATCTATACCAGTAAGACCAACGTCTCACAACTGTCCTTTAAAGCCTTAGCACGGACAAGTCGGCAGTACTCTGGGCCTCAACAAACAACTGGAATCAAGTTTTGCTGTTGGAGACAAATCCATAAACTGTTTGCAAAACTGAAAATGCTGACGAAATTCTTTGTATTTTCTGCATACAGTTGCCAATAACAAGGTTAAGTCTATGGGAATGACAGTGAGTGTGCACCACTTGCGGTGCTTTTTCCCAGAGACGGGCCTGTTTTCCTGAAACACGTCTGCTCACTACACTCGCCCCGTCATAGCACTGTCCGACAAATTTTGGCCAGTCAAGGCCGATACCCCTTATGTCGTTGTAAATAAAGTCGGCCAAACTCTCAGCGTCAACATTGCGCATGTGGTAAAAACCTATCGCTCTTTTTTTGATTTTCATATTATGAACATAGCGCACTAAATCGTAAGTTCTTCCTTTTTTGAGAGGTCTTTTGTTTCGTCAGCAAGAACTACAAAATATTTTGCTTCTCTGACTTCTTTCGCGATAGAACCTTTAATTTTATTTCTATGACCTCAAATCATTCGTTTTGATGCTCGTATGATAGGTAATGGCCATAGGCCTTGCGAGACTTGTCCATCAGGTCCGGTTTGATTTCTCTTAAAAGACCTACCATCTCAACCAAATCCCCTCTAATGGAGTATACTGTGCACTAAATACAAAATGGGAAGTAACACTCCAAGACCCTAGTCTGGATACCCCCTTTTCTAGGATGTTGCAAATGACTTTACAGGCTGACCGGATACACAACCTATTGGAGACAGTATAATCTGACAAACCAAATCCAACAAAAATATGCAAAAAGAGATATTCTTCAAATGGGTAACTTCGCTGCAAATCTTTGACTGTCTTCAATTTGTTGTTTTCTAATGACCTGGTTTTTGTTTTTTCAGGAATAAATCGAAAGCAACAAAAAAATTTGGAAAAGGGAGAATAAACTAAGAGGTTCAGAGTAAAAAATTGGGCCCCTAAAAAAACCAGGAGGCCATGGCCCCCTCCCCCCTCCAAATGACGACACTGCATTGATCTCCATCTCGAAAGATTTTGTGGTATTATAGAATTTACCAGCTTGTGCCTGTAGTTCTTGTGTAGAGTTGGCTACCATATTAGTATCATCAGCATAGGCAAAATTGTCTATTAGCAGCCCTTCTATTGTTGCCCCATATTCCGACTGCATCAGTGACAGAACGCCTTTTAGAAATAGGTTGAAGAGATGTGGTGATAAGATGCAACCCTGGAGGACTCCTGATGAAGTTGTGAACTCTTCGGACAACCCATCAGCGGTTATTACTTGGCCTTGGAACTGGACGCACAAACTCTTGATTATTTGGACTATCTCGAAAGGGATCCCGTAGTGAAGGAGGATATGCCAGAGTCCTTCGTGCCATATCAGGTCAAATGCCTGATGGAAATCAACGAATAGTTGGTAGAGTTCTTGGTTGGATTCAGTGTATCGTTCCATGAGTTGTCGAACGACAAATATCTGATCGGTTGTTGATCTCCCAGGGCGGAAGCCGGCCTGATATTCTCCAATGGGAAAGGCAGTTGTTTCTTGTATACGTCGGAGTAGGACTTTTGTCAGGACACGTGACTGGTGGCTCGTGAGGCTGATCAAACGGTAATTTATGCACTCTTTCTTTGACCCCTTTTTGTGAGTGGTTACAATGGAAGCCTTGCAACACTCACGGGGTACGTTGCTGGTTCCCCACACCGCAGATATAGGGGGGTGGTACGGATCAGTTACGTCGTCCGATCCGACGTTAATAAGTTCAGCGGTGACTCCGTCTGGACCAGGGGCTTTTCCATGTTTGAGCAACTTGATCGCTGACTCGGTTTCTGAGTTGAGTGGGGGTGGTGGTCTGAGTTCTTGGTTGGGTATGGGGAAGCGGGTTATTAATTCAGGATCCATAGCTACTGGGGCATTCTATTTATCGTTAAAGTATTCTTTCCATCTTTCAAGTTTCATCTTTGAATCCTAATCTCATTTCCCTCTCTGACCATGATCACTGACGTTTGCGGCTCTTTTTTGGCTTAACTCACGGACCATTCTGAAAACTGCTCCGCTGATCCCCTTCTTGAACAGTACTTCGCAGTCTTCACATTTTCTTCCGCAGGTGGTCACGTAGTGCCTTTATGATCTCTCGCTCTACATTTCCTTGAGGAGCTTGTAAGTATCCCAGCTGTGGCGGTTGGAATTGTTGCAAAAATGTCTCTTATCCTCACATAGCGTAATGATCTCATCTGGGACCCATTATTTTTCATTGGGAGTTTTTATCCGAGGACTTCCTTCGCTGTCTCTATGATTGCTGATGTGGCCTGCTCGGTCAGGGAGTCTATCTCATTAATGGTGGTCAAGGGAGAATGATTTTTCAGGATCTGTGTGGTCAGAATCGAAATCTGCTCCTGGTAATGCTACTGTGTCTATTACGGAGGACTTCCAGCGCTTCGATATCAGCATATAATCAATCATGTCCTTGGTTTTACCGTCTGGGGATCTCAAGGTTACTTTACGTAGATGGCGGTGTTTGAACATTGTGTTTGTGACGAATAACTCGCTTTCTCGACAGAAGTCAAGCAATCCTTTGCCTCTCACATTGAGTTTTCCGTGACCAAAAGTCCCCCTAATATCGGACCGACCGGTATTATCTGTACCTACAATAGCGTTGAAGTCCCCCATGACAATCAGTATGTCTTTCTTATTGATTTGGTTGATGACGCTTTGTAGTTGGAAATAGAATTCGTTGTATTCTCCTTCACTTGTGGCGGAGTATGGAGTATAGAATTAAACTACAGTGATATTCTTGGCAGCTCCCTTCAGTCGTAAGACGGTTATTCTTTCTGAGACTGGGGCGAAAGACATTAAAGATTTTTTGGCAGTTGGTTATACGAAGAATCTTACAACTTGTCGATGAACTCCGTCCCTGCGGCCAGACAACAATAGGAAGGCTCCAGGAGATTTTCCTCACTCGTTTGTGGAGGTGAGTCTCAGAGAGGCTGATAACATCCCCATTGTACCTCTATAGTTCTCTAAGGGCAAGATATTGTCATTATTGTTAATTAGGCAAGATATTGTTAATTGTAAGTTGTGTCTTTATATTTTATATTTATTGAATGTACTCCTCACAGTGTATCCTGAGGGAAAATAAAAGTATTACTATTATTATTATTATTACAATTATTATTATTATTATATAGTTTACCCGGTTTGGTAAGTGTTCGGATGTTTAGCGTGCCAAAGTGTAAGGTGGTTTTTGTAGGAACAAAACAACTTTGTGGATTTTCACCCCGGGTGGGGGTCGTCATAGGTCTAGGATCGTCGGTTGCACCGGACGCAGTAGTTTCGTCCGTTAACCCAGATGCGGTTGGACGTAAAATCACCTTATCATCATTCAAAATTCGTTGTTGTTCGGTTACCCAGAACGCGGTGGCAGATGTTCGTATAATATTGAGCCCTTTTTTCATAATTTCAAGAGAGGTAGTTTCCCTCTGATGACTTTTGACTCGTAAAAGGGCACTAGAGCTTCTGATTTCCATTCGAATGAGCCCCTTCTGAAGTTTATGCGACCACTTCTTTAACCTGGGTGTCAGTTTCTTGGCTAAACGGGTGGTGGCGGCAAGCCACTCCTCTCCACCACCTTGCAGAGGCCGTTGTCCGTAATTCGGATCTTCAGCCCTTCCGCAGTTGTCCTCCTATAGGGGATCCTCCCAAGATGGTGTTCTGCTTCACCATGGAATTTAACCCATTGCTGGGAGAAGGTTTGTAACTGACGGGACGTGTTTTTTTTGGGAGGGGGGGGGCAGCCGTTTAAAAAAAATTAAATTTAGTAGCATTTAAGAAAGTTGCTCCAAGTTGCGACACAAAAGGTTAAATAAGCAGACAATTTTGCATATCCAGACATACTTGAGACAAATTTTGCTAGATCGACCGAAATGTGTCTTTAGGCTTTGGGAGCTATTTGTCTTATTCCTAAATAGAAAAGCCACTCATTATTTAGAAATGAATCGAAATTTCAAAAAAAGATCAGTTCTTGTGTAGGTAGGATAAATTGTATTTTAAACTGGGTTTATTGAAGTAAACTAATAAAAACCATGTCTTTGTATGCTTCTGAAGTAATAGCCACTTCGAACCTACTCTTTATCAAACAGTTCGTGGTAACGAACTGTAAGTAAGGAGCGACCCGGCTCAAGGGTAACCGAAACTCTAGAAAACGGGTTTTTGATACCAATAGATACATCAAAAGAGTCCTGAGAAAATTTGGCTGATTTTCGAAAAAAGGGGGAAAGACCCCCTAAAAGCTATATAATCTTAATGAAAATCACACCATCATATTCAGCGTATTAGAGAATCCTATTGTAGAGGTTTCAAGCTCCTATCTACAAAAATGTGGAATTTTGCATTTTTTGCCAGAAGAAAGATCGCGGATGCGTGTTTATTTGTTGTTTTTTTTTTTTTTTTTCCCCCAGGGGTGATCGTATCAACCCAGTGGCCCTAGAATATTGTGGGAGGACTCATTGGAACGGAAATTAAAAGTTCTAGTGCCCTTTTTAAGTGACCAAAAAAAATGGAGGGCAACTAGACCCCCTCCTACGCTCATTTTTTTCCCAACGTCACCTGATCAAAATTTTGAGATAGCCATTTTGTTCAGCATGGTTGAAAATATGATAACTATGTCATTTAGGATGACTTAATCCCCCAAAGTTCCCGGGGGGAGGGCTGAAAGTTATGAACTTTACCCAATGTTATCATATAGTATTGGTTATTTGGAAGTATACAGACGTTTTCAGGGGGGGGTTTCTGGTAGTAGGGGGGTGGGTGGGTCGGGGGTTATTTGGGAAGATCTTTCCACGAAGGAAGTTTTCATGGGGCAAGAGACATTGCTATGAAGGGGGCGCCGGATTTCCTAGCATTATTTAAAAAAAAGATCAGAAATTAAATATAAAACAAAAAAACAAGTTTTCCAACTGAAAATAAGGAGTAACATCAAAACTTAAAACGAACAGAAAATATTACATGTATGATTGCTTTCACCCTCTAGTCAATACTTCTCTATTTAAGCCAGAGATTTTTTAGTACTTTCATAAGAGCTATTTATTCTAAATAACGGCCTTTGTGATTAAGGGGTCATTTTTAAAAAACTGGAACGAAATTCGAACTTTAGCTTAAAGAGCAAGGTATTGACTAGGAGGCGAGCCAACCAGTATACGTATTAAAAATATGTAAATATAGAAGATCGTTACGTAAGTCAATTCGTAAGTTACGTATATTTATTACTAATAAAAACCTTCGTAAATAAAATTAAACAAGTTTCGAGAAAACCATTTAACCAAATAAAAGTAAAATTAATATGCAAATTTTGTTTTATTATTCATGTACGGTGATCCAAAATCAAAACCTGCATTAATTCAAGAACGTTCAAAAATTAAATAAAAAAACAAGTTTTTTAACTGAAAGTAAGGAACGACGTTAAAACTTAAAACGAACATAAATTATTCCGTATATGAAAGGGGCTGTCCCCTTAGCAACGCCTCGCTCTTTACGCTAAAGTTTGACTTTCTCACAACTCTTATTTCTTTTAAACAATAAAAAACTTTAGCGTAAAGAGCGAGGCGTTGAGGAGGGGACAGCCCCTTTCATATACGGAATAATTTCTGTTCGTTTTAAGTTTTAACGTCGTTCCTTACTTTCAGTTGAAAAAACTTGTTTTTTTATTTAATTATATCAATATGATGAATAGGAAAAACAGTGAGGTTACCTTAAACCTTAAAGACCTTAGCCATATCCGTTTTTCACGTTTTTGCACACAAAGGAAGGGACTTTGTTGCCATTATTTGTTAATCAAGAAAAGCCACTACACCACATCAAAACAGGGCACATCGGGCACAGGGCACATCAGGCACCACATCGGAGCTACTGAATGTTTCAAAGGAAAAAAATAATCAGTTTCCCCAGCTGGTGTCACAAGTTATAATACCAATATTGAATAATGTACAATTTAAAATTGCATATTACAATTTTAAACTTTATATTACAATTTAAAGTTGCACATTACAATTTAAAATTGTATATAAATACGCTTTAGTGTTACTCGAAATGAAGAACAAATAAACCAGAATATGAACTATGAAAATCTGGTTATCAAACAGTTCGTGGTAACGAACTGTAAGTTAGGAGCGACCTGGCTCAATAGTAACCAAAACTCTAAAAAAGGAATTTTGATACCTATAGATAAATCAAAAGAATCAGATTTTTAAGCTGATTTGAAATATATAAGTTTTATCAAGTTTAGTTTTACCCATCAAAAGTTACGCGCTTGAGAAATCACACCATCAGATTCAGAGTATCAGATAACTCTAATGCAGAGGTTTCAAGCTCCTATCTGCAAAAATGTGGAATTTTTATTTTTTGCCAGAAGAAAGATCACGGATTTGTTTTTTTTTTTTTTTTTCAGGGGTGATCGTATTCACCCAGTAGTCCTTGAATTTCGTGAGAGGTCTCATTAGAACTGAAATTGAAAGTTCTATTGCCCTTTATAAGTGACCCAAAAAAATAAAGGGCAACTAGGCCCCCTCCCACGGTCATTTTTTTCCCAAAGTCACCCGATCAAAAATTTGAGATAGCCATTTTGTTCAGCATGGTCGAAAAGTATAATAACTATGTCTTTTGAGGATGACTTAATCCTCCACAGTCCCCGGAACTGTGAACTGTGAACGGGATTGTGAACAATATGGCTGTATCAAAATTTCGATCGGGTGCATTTGGAGAAAAGAGGGCAAGGGGATTATTTTGCCTCTGCTCACTTTTGACTCTTAAAAGGGCACTACAACGTCTTATTTCCAATCGAATGCGCCCCCTACAAAGTTTATACGACCACATCTTCCGCCTGGGTGTGAGTGAGTGAGAGTTAGTAAGTAAATATAATTGAGTGGGTGAGTGTGAGTGAGCGAGTGAGTGAGTCTGAGTGATTTAATGTAAGTGTGTGTGAGTTAGGAGGGACTCAATTGATACAGGGGGGAGTTTACATCATTGCCAGATAAGAAAGGTATTATTTAGTACTTTAAAAGTACCTCTTTCTAGGCCTGTTTGATGATTATGTTGTTTCATGGTTCTGTTTCTTGATGGTTATATGGTTTGATGGTTATATTGTCTGATGGTTATATGATTTGATGTTGTTTCATAGTTCTGTTCTGTTTGTTGGTCAGCTTGTTTGATATTTCTTAGCCTATTACACCGAAGGTAAGTTTACATCATTGTCAGATAAGAGTGTCTAACGTGAACAAGATCACGTGTGTCTTTCTAGGCCAATCAGGGAGTCGGAAATACGAACGGGACAAGATCGCAGTGAGTATAAGGAAGGATTTTTGCTATAGTTGTTATTAGTGTGAGAATAGAATTCAAGGTGCGAGAGCAGTTTGAATTTATTCATTAAGATATATTTGCAATAATGAGTGGAATTTTTACGCTATTAGAAGCTGATAGCAGCAGCAGCATCGATACAAGAGCACTATAAGTTAGGGTGGAAATCACGATAGGATTATGGTTTTGTCATAAATGGGGTGAAGTATACGCAAGATATGTATCATCTTTAAAATTGAATCACTTTAAAATGTAAAATAAATTATGCTTCACTGCAAAAGTTGATATAGCACATGTGAATAGACTTCAAAGTACTTTAAATGCAATACAGAAGCATACAGACGACAATAAGTTATATCGCTAATTGTACATGTACAATATATATTATTGTTGTATGATCATGCTCAACAAAATTGTTTCAAAATCGAAAATGTCTCCTTTCCTTTTGTTAGGTAATCGAATATTCTTGAAGTAGAACGAATCATGGTTAGTCTAGAGTCAGCAGTGAGAGTGATAGGATTGAAAAATGAATAAATTTGAGAAAGAGAGAATTAGGTCGAATCTTGTAATTATGGAAAAACATTTGATTCTGGATGACGATTTTCTCGAGTTATCCCTTCAACGGAAGATGTTTTCACAGGGGACACTTGACAATATAATGAAAACTGACTCTCCCCCATTGGACTATTGTATGCACCTTTACGACGTGACTCAAATCCTTTTACTCAATTTATTGATATGTTAATTGAAACAAAGCAGAATAATATCGTGGATATACTTTTGAAAACACTGCTATAGATTCTATGTAGATGGCTCCCCCTTCGAAAGAGGTTATATAATGTCACAGAGTTACTACTCTCCCATCCCCCTCTGAATTTATTGAACGTGGATCAGTTTCTTTTTAGCTGTGAGAGAGTTGACAACGGAAACCAAAAATGTTCTATAAATGTCCACTATGCATGTACATTCTTGGCAGTTGGTCATCATGTGAGAATTGTACAATTGTTGATGAGTATAATGAAAAGTGCAAATTATGTAATCCATGTTAATTGCAAAGAGACTATGCTGTACCAATTAAAGGATGTAATTCATGTCTTGAAGAGATATGTGACTCTCACCCTAGAGGGCATCTATGCTCCAATTGTCACTATGACAAATGTGATCAGTGGGAGAATACTTATCTCGGAACGATTGGAAAGAACCCCAAACGTGATTTTAGTTTATTTCTAGGAGATTCATATCGTCGTGGATTTAAATTATTTTAGGAGGAAGAATTAGGTCTACGATTCAATTGTTGGGGTAACAAGAGAATTTGGTTTCTACGTCATTTATGTGACGACACTGACTATTATGACTATAAGTCTTGTGAATTTTATTTGAATGCTACCGAATGTGATTCACCATTTGAAAACACTGTATTTAATATTGCTTCAAAGAGACAGATTGAAACACGTGAATTTCACAATATGAATGACAATAGTATTATTGACTATACAAAGAGATACGACAAGAGTGAAGTTACATTGTACTGTAGAAAATGTGACCCTGACTTTGCAGCCAATCAAGATACAGTGAATTCAAATGATCTACCAGCATTAGTGGTTGGCGATAGTTGCCTATGCACCGAAGAAGAAATTTAAAGGGAAGAATAAAGACATTGTTGTATACATTTTTTCTTTATTAATGAACAAATTCACAAACATTTTTAAGCCCTTTACTTGTAGGGCACTAAAATCAATATTATACAGGTCTGAGAGAATATTTTCCACTATAAAGACATTCAGATGTGGATTGTCTGCCTAAATATTGAGAAACTTCTTGTAAGAACAGCTGTGACATCTGAACACGAAATATAGTAGCGCATGGAGACCATAACTTTTTGTCGTCAGAACCTGTAATCCCTTCTGATTTTTAATGATAGCTTTTCCTTTGTTAAGAATATAGATGTTTATATGTGGAGTGTAGAATGTATAGGGTTGGCCAAGAGGATCAAAAATTCAATCGTCTTCAGTGTTTGAAAGATGCACAACCAATGGCCGGTATTCACAGTCGACGGACTGCTATTAACAATGATTAAGGTATTGTTTACACTTTGATTTTTCCAAGAAAGTCCGAGGGCAGACAATAGGATCTGTATTTGGACATTTAGGGGTTCATATTAAATACATTGATTATTTGACTGGTGTTCATGGTGCCAAGTCTAGTAGAGCACTGCCTTCGGGAGTGATTTCCAAATTGGTTTCAAATTGATTTGGCGAGATTAGTGCAATACTCTCAGCTAATGGGTCGGCAAATGTACACTCTAAACGCACACTCCCTGTTCGTACTATACTCATATCCTGGGTGCCAGACAAATCCAATACAATGATACCATTTGTTTTAGCGAACATTTCTTTGGTTATACCTTTTTCAAATAGTTGGGAATCATGATCTAGGGTTTGCATGGTCCAATCATACAAAGTCCTATAGGGTTTATCAAAAGATAGATTGTAGAGTGGGATTCCATGTATTTTGCAGACAAGAGATGAAAACCCAAACATTTCAAATTTATGTGGGCAGCCAGTCCACGATCCTATTGCACTAGCGCTATTTAGAGATGCCAATGCCAGTTTTGACGAAATTTTGCTATAGATAAAGGATGAGTCGGTGAAGGTGCGTGAGTCTATGGCATTATGAAGTTGATTGGTGATTGTATGAGGAACAAGTAGTTTAATATTATTTCAACTGGCTCTCAGTTTTTCCACTGCTAAAGTAACAGAAGTCATTACCCGCTGATTTCGTACATGTAGTAGTTCAGAGGTGAGAGAGAGAGAGTTACATCAGGATTGGAAGGAATTTCCTTTCGTAAAATGAAATTGGATTGAGCAAGTGTCAATTTTATATCCACTTTAATATTTGGTGTTAGCCATTGGGGTATATTAAATATTTCTTGATATATTTTTCTATCTAGATGTAATTCACTAGTTGCAGCATTTTTAAGTTAATCTGCACTATCAAAATTAGTAATATATTCATATTCATTGGAGGTGCCTCTCAATTCCTTGTATGACTTGGGTGTCATCAGCATGAATTGCATATAGCTTGTATAATTTTAGAGATTGTTGCTTGTGCTCACCAGTGTGCCATTTATGTAGACACTAATTTGACGAAATAAATTATATAATATACAATTTTCATAGGATATTCCATCGGCAAGAATTGGCAATGTTTTATCGGTTTACCGGACTCTCATTCGTAAATCTATACATGTCGAAGACATGTCCATAAAGTAGTCTTCATTTGAATAAATTTGAAAGTGAATATTATCGGAGAGGGGTTGTTGTGGATAAAATTGTTCATAGTAACCATGATTTACACTCACATCAACATTTTCTGCATTGAATAGATTTAAAGAAGAAGTGATTGAAGGTTGGGAATCCTTATGCGGTAGATATACCATCTGTGAAAAGAAATCTAGTTTCGATCTAAAAATTCTCTTCCTGGGGTTTTTTCTTCTGTTTACTGTGCGTGTCGTCTTTTTCCTTCTTTTCTTTGACAGGGGTGATGTCTTTCGTTTCTGACCTGAGTAGAGACTCATGAGTGGTGCACTGTTTCTCAAACTTTTTAAACCTTTTACATTTTGATGAGATTTCAGTTGTTCGCCAAGGGTTCGCGCACTGGACCTAAGATTTTTCGAAGCACTTTTTTAAAATCCTTGCCAGAGCTCCAATCGTATAGCGTAGAGGATGCAAAATCTGTCACAGCCGGTACAATATATTTTCAAGCCAGAGGTAGTGCAGAGCGAAGCAGCTTAGCAAACCAACTGCCAAGACCATATCCAGACATTGATGAGCGATCTTTGTAATAATCCATTCCATTGCCCAGTTGTCTTGGGCCAAGAGTATTAACATAGCAGTCAATATCAGGACAAATGAATAACACTTTTCTATTAGACATCTTGATTGTTTTGAACAACGACAACGACGGTTCGAAAATGGCATGTAATCAAAGCCAAACCTTTTGATATAGCTAGGGGATCATCTAATTCAGTTCTTAGTGCTAACTGACAGAGTTTCAAATAGAAAGTGTTTATGAGGATATACTGAAGATGCTTTATATTGTGATGGTGAACATGCTCTTGATTGGTTTTTCACTCAAGAACTCGTAGAAGGGGGACATTGCTATTGCCGACTCTGGATGTTTCAACAAATGAAGTGTAGAGAAATATACAAGTGTCCGTGGAGAAGGCAGGTGGGTAATCAGCAAAAATAAAATTAGTGTTTCCAGCAAATTTACCATTGATTATATTGAGCTTAAAGCCAAAAGCATCTGTTAGATTATCATTGAGAATAACCTTTTCATCGGCCATCGGTGAACTAATGTAGATCTTGACCTCTTTCTTTGAATAGTTGAAATAAAAGGCTCCTTTTTTACGATCGGAAATTCTTTTATTGATAGAACGACATAAATCATTCATACAGGTGAGTTCTTCGTAGGGTAATTCAATATATGGATAATTCATCCAATTGATCTTTAGAATGTGTATTTGATCACCTGGTTGTGGTGGCCAATCATATGGTATAATTTTTATATCATATTTGCTATCTTTTCTCAGGATGTCATATTTATTCTTGAGAATACAATCGACAAGAGGCACTTCATACGCGCCCTCGAATTTGATGGTGGGAGAGAGTTTCGTCCAAACATCACTTGTTCAATTCAAATCATTGTAGAGAGGATCGGAAACATTGAACATGAATGTCATATAGAATTCATTGGGTATTGTTAATATCTTCAACTGCAACCCAAGAATGAAAATCAGAGTTGTATCATAGCCAATGAACAAGCAACTGTCTCTTGCCCCTGCGACTACGATTCTTTAACATCTTTTCAATTTGATAAATTTCACTACTGTTTCTAACTTTTTGTAGTTCATATTCATAAAAACCACCGATAATCTCATCATGTTTGGTGCCTCGTAGCCGATATGTCGTGGATTCAGTGTCTAAGATTTTGGACAGTTTAAAAAGTTCAGTGCTCCATAAATAACTCCCCTTTTTAAAAATATTGGTGCACAAGCAGAGATTGTTGCTTGTGCTCACCAGTGTGCCATTTATGTGGACACTAAATTGACGAAACAAATTATTTAATATACAATTTTCATTGGATATTCCATAGGCAAGAATTGACAATGTATTATCGGATTTCCGGACTTTCATTTGTAAATCTATAAATGTTGAAGAAATGTCCATACAGTAGTCTTCATTGGAATAATTTTGAAAGGGAATATTATCAGAGAGGGGTTGTTGTGGATAAAATTGTTCATAGTATCCATGTTTTACACTCACATCAACATTTTCTGCATTGAATAGATTTAAAGAGGAAGTGATTGAAGGTTGGGAATCCTTATGCGGTAGATATACCATCTGTGAAAAGAAATCTAGTTTCGATCTAAAAATTCTCTTCCTGGGGTTTTTTCTACTGTTTACTGTGCGTGTTGTCTTTTTCCTTTTTATCTTTGACAGGGGTGATGTCTATCATTTCTGACCTGAGTAGAGACTGATGAGTGGTGCACTGTTTCTCAACCTTTTTAAACCTTTTACATTTTGATGAGATTTCAATTGTTCGCCAAGGGTTCACGCACTGGACCTAAGATTTTCCGAAGCACTTTTTTAAAATCCTTGCCAGAGCTCTAATTGTACAGCGTAGAGGATGCAAAATCTGTAATAGCCGGTACAATATATTTTCAAGCCAGAGGTAGTGCAGAGCGAAACAGCTTAGCAAACCAACTGCGAAGACCATAGCCAGACATTGATGAACAACCTTTGTAATAGTCCATTCCATTGCCCAGTTGTCTTGGACCAAGAGTATTAACATAGCAGCCAATATCAAGACAAATGAATAACACTTTTCTATTAGAAATCTTGCTTGTTTTGAACAACGACAATGACGGGTCGAAAATGGCATGTAATCAAAGCCAAAACTTTTGATATTGCTAGGGGATCACCTAATTCAGTTCTTAGTGTTAACTGACAGAGTTCCAAATAGAAAGTGTTTACGAGGATATACTGAAGATGCTTTATATTGTGATGGTGAATATGTTCTTCATTGGTTTTTTGTTCAAGAACTCGTAGAAGGGGGAAATTGCTATTGCCGACTCTGGATGTTTCAACAAATGAAGCGTAGAGAAATATACAAGTGTCCGTGGAGAAGGCAGGTGGGTAATCAGCAAAAATAAAATTAGTGTTTCCAGCAAATTTACCATTAATTATATTGAGCTTAAAGCCAAGAACATATTTTAGATTATCATTGAGAATAACCTTTTCATCGGCAATGGGTGAACTAATTTAGATCTTGCCCTCCTCCTTTGAATAGTTGAAATGAAAGGCTCTTTTTTTACGAGCGAAAATTCTTTTATCGATAGAACGACATAAATCATTCATACAGGTGAGTTCTTCGTAGGGTAATTCAATATATGAATAATTCATCCAATTGATCTTTTGAATTTGTTCTTGATCACCTGGTTGTGGCGGCAAATCATAGGGTATAATTTTTGTATCATATTTGCGATCTTTTCTCAGGATGTCATATATATTTTTGAGAATACAGTCGACAAGAGCCACTTCATACGCGTCGTCGAATTTGATTGTGGGGGAGAGTTTCGTCCAAAAATCACTTGTTCTATTCAAATCATTGTAGAGAGGATCGGAAACGTTGAACATGAATGTCACATAGAAATCATTGGGCATTAGTAATGTGTTCAACTGCAACCCAAGAATGAAAATCAGAGTTGTAAAATAGCCAACGAACAAGCAACTGTCTCTTGCCCCTGCGAGTACGATTCTTTAACATCTTCTCAATTTGATAAATTTCACTGCTGTTTCTAACTTTTTGTAGATCATATTCATAATGACCGCCGATAATCTCATCATGTTTGGTGTCTCGCAGCTGATATGTCGTGGATTCAGTGTCTAGGATTTTGGACACTTTAAAAAGTTCAGTGCTCCATAAATAACTCCCTTTTTCAAAAATATTGATGGTTCTATTAATTTGACCAGTATCACCAACATTGAATTGCTTCTTCAAAATGTTTTTTTTTTCACTGGAATATTGCCTTAGAAAAGCATCAAATATATTTTCACTGCAATGAACTTCCCGAGGGCTAACAGTGGATAGGGATCGATGTGGTCGTTGTATATATATTTGCATGATTTTATCTAAATCATGAATAAAAGTGACAGTATTTTTTAGCGTTCAAATTCTTGAAATTAATAGACGAATCCTTCTTATCAATCGTTCAGCCAATGCAGCCTTTATCGGACTGTGAATATGATATAGCTTTGTATTATATTTCAATAAAACCTTTTGCACATGATGATTAACAAATTCACTACTGCGATCTGATTGAATTTTTCTATACCAATCTTGTTCAAGAATACTTTCTAAAGCCTGATCAACTTACACACCTCTCTTTGATTGCAATTGAATGGCATATGCATAGTGACTAAAGACACTGATTGCCACTAGAATATATTTGTAGGGTGTATTGTGACACCGTTGAATCGTGTCTAGGGTTAAAAGATCAAACGTCTTCGTTTTTGTTTAGCTGTCGTCGTTGGTGTTATCAAACCATTGTTTCTGCTGCTACTAGGAGTGCTAGTATTTTCTTCTTCTTCTTCTCTTTAACAGCAGGCGGGCTTTCAGTAATACTATTTAGCCCTTTTCCTTTTGCTTCAAACTATGGGCTACAGAGCTACTGGCTTGATTGCCTCATGATTATTAGATATTTTCAGATATCTTTCAGTAGATCTTTCGACTCTAGGAGTTCAATTATGAGATGATAGATGTCGATTTCTATGCTCTGTGTGCCGGTATAGTTGGCTAGGCTCTTGGCTGATAGTGAGATTTTGTGGTGTTTCAAGCATTTTAACAGTTTACAAAGCAAGCTATGTTGTGCAGACTCCAGCATAATAAATTCAAATAGGCAATAGTCAATTGTTTCATTATTCATATTACAATGCCTGCAAAGAGGGGACAGGGGAATTGAACCACTTGAATTAGAAAAATTATACGAGAATGTAAGAAAATTTAGTACATTTGTTCAAAAACGAATTCTATGATAAATTTTAAAAAGATATGCATTGGGAAAGGGGGAAAGGATAGGATTAATCTTATTAAAATTAATATCTGATAGCCTCCATCGGTAAATATCTCTAATCGGGATTGGTCTCCCACTTGGCTGGTCAATATTTATAGCATTTTTTGCTATTTCATCACCCTGATGATTACCCCTTATGCCAGAGTGGCTAGGAGTATACTGAAAATAAGTTCTTATGCCACTTGAAGCAAGATTATCTATAATACTGAGACAATGATAAGTGTCAATGTCCAACTTATACTGAGGAGCTGAGGCCAGCAACTCAAGGCTTGATAAAGAGTCGGAATATACAATAATATTTTTTGAATTTGCAATCAAAGGTTGGTTTTCCTTAAGGTGTTCTAATGCCATGATTATGGCATTTAACTCAGCAGACATTATAGATAAATTATTATATAATCTCTCTCCCATTGCAATTTTCAGGTGAGGAAGGAAAGCACCACTTGCTACCTTCTCATCCGTTTTCGACCCATCAACAAATATTTGGAAGTGATTTTTATAGGTAAATGTTTCAAGTTCATCAAATTTATTCTGGAAGATAGGACTAGGGGTTAAATCCTTATTCCACTTTGATAAACCAGTATTTATTATGGGACTTGACCAATTCCATGAAGGGGATTGGGGGAAAGTGGGTGCAATAGACTGTGCTGGTATAGGGAACTTCTTCTGAATGTTGGCATACTCATCTGCAATGCCTAGATACATGGCTGGATTTCTTAACCCATTATGTAGGGTGTGTGAGCTATTTGATTCAATTTTTGTAAGATGTTTTGTCAAGATACGTGTCTCCCTTATTGTTGTTAATCTACTCTCCATAAGCATAAACTTGGTGCTTATGGGTTTACTAAGACCAAATATGAGACGTATTATATCCTTTTGTGTTGTTTCAATTTTTTGCATCTGGGTCTTTGCACATGCACCATATACGATGAGCCCATAGTCAATATGGGGTCTTATATATGATTTATAAAACTGGAGTAAGGTTTTCTCCTTACATCCCCAGGGTCTGGAAAGAAGTGTTTTTAGTATATTTGTTTTTCTATAGCATTTTTTATTGTGTTTGAAATGTGGAGGTGGAAATTAAGTTTTTGGTCAAGCATGAGACCTAGGTAATTAATATGATTATCTACTGGAATAGTTGTTTTATTTAGAGTTAGTTTTGCATTAACATGGTTTCACTTTCGGTGAAACTGGATTATTTTTGACTTGGTAGGTGCAATGGGTAAATCTGAATGTTGAGACAATTTTTCAAATTGGAAAAGTGACTTTTGCAGATTTGACTGTGCTATCTCAAAGGTGTAGCCAGATGACCATAGCACCAGATCGTCAGCATATTGTAGATTCGTGTGGGGTAGGTTCATGTCCCAGAGATATAGGGCAAAGAGGAGGCAACTGAGGACTGCTCCCTGAGGTAGGTTTTTGGTTATTGTCTTTTGGGGTGAAGAGGCTGAACCAACACAAACAATGAAACTTCGCACTTCTATGAAGGATTTTATAAAAGATACTAGCTTGAGGGGTAGTCTAAGGTCTGCAAGTTTGTTTCAAAGGATTTGGTGGTTCAAATTGTCATATGCCCCTTCAAAATCTAGGAATGCTGCAACTAGGACATTATTTTTTGAGAATGATTCATTTATTGCATTTGTTAGCAAAATGAAAGCATCTGCTGAGGAGTGGTGTTTCCTGAATCCAGTTTGAGTGTGAGGGATCAAATTATTTTTTTCAACAAACCAGAAGAGTCTGTAATAGATCATTTTCTCCATTATTTTCCCCATCACAGGAGTAATCATTATGGGCCTATAGGACTCAGGGTTATCTTTGGGTTTATTTTTTTTTAGGATTGGTAGGAAGGACGAAAACTTTCCATATATTGGGGAACATAGAAGATGCCCAAGCGTGATTATAACAATTTAGCAGTTCTTGTTTGTATGAAGGGGTGAGATTCTTTATCCATTTAGGGTGTATATTGTCATAGCTGCCGCTAGTTTTGGTCTTAATATGATGTATTGCATTATTCATTTCCTGGATTGAAAATGGACTAGTTATATACTCGGATCCTGGGCGTGGTTGGTAACTTTGATTCATAGGAATTCGGGACATTTTGCTTCGATTATTTGACGTTAGCTTATTAACAAAAAGAGTTGCAAATACCTTAGCTTTTTCATTATCATTGTCATAATGGTTTATGAATTCTGTCCTAGCTGCCTTTTTTATTCTCCATTTATTTTGGTACTCATTTGTCCACCATGCTTTAGGAATGTGTTTAGGGAAGGTTTTCTCGGGTGTTGTCCTGGGGATAGCATGAATAGCTGTATTTATTAGTAAAGATGTCAATACTTCAGCATGTGTGTCAACTTTTGTGTTTGAAATGCATGAATTTTGGGTGAAACTTGTAATATCATCTTTTAGCTTATTTTGGAACATAGACCAATTTGCTTTAGTGTTGATATATTTGGAGGTGTGTAATAGAGTTTCAGCAGGTTCATTTAGGGAGCAAACTATAGCAAAGTGGTCAGTACATAGACTATAAATTTTATTTATATAAATTTTATTCAAAATATTTAATGACACAATTTGAAGGTTAATTTTGGAGAATCTGCACTTTCAGGGTCGAAATATATATTCAGGTTTGGAGGGGTAGCAACAGCTAATTCATTATTATTTGAAGTCATATGCTCAATCAATTTACCAGCTTTATTTGCTGGTTGATTCCCCCACAAAAGGCTGTGGGCATTGAAATCTCCACAAACAATGATATTTTTTAACATATTAGAGTTATTTATATAATCAAAGAAATCCATGGCATCTGTAGTTTGGCCATTAGGGTTATAAAAGCTTATTATGTAGGTTTTTGTATTATTCAGCCAAACACTTATACCCATTGCATCAACATCATTTGCAAAATCTGGAAAATTGATGCCATAGAATTTTATATTATTTTTAACTAATAAAGCTACTCCACCTCCTTTTCTCTCTGATGATCTATCCTCTCTCAGGATAGTATATCCCAGAGACTTAATTTGTTGATTTTGGGTTAAATGAGTTTCCTGGAGGCAAGCAATGTTAATGGAATTATTATTCATAAAAGATATTAGTTCATTTAGCTTATTTTCTGTGAGTGATTTTACGTTCTACTGGAGTATTGATATGTGTTGTGTTGTTGATTTATTTTTCATATGACTGTGTATCAATGTTCAGCTTTGTTAAAAGTAAAGCAAGATGTTTTTTTGCTTGAATGAGCATATCATCAGGGATGTAGATTTTTGCCAATTCTGCAATGATTTTTGTTTTCTGTAGTTGATGTATGTTCATGGCCTGAACTGCATTACAGTTTAGAATGAATAAGCATATATTTGGGAATTGCATGTTTGGTGGTGCATCCTGTTTGTCAGTTAAGGGATTAATTTCTGGTAGTGTTTCTGGTTTGTTTCTTCCTGGGAGGGGGGGCCAGGCTGACCTCATCTCACCGGACAAGGAGGCTTGTTGACTTGGTGATTCCTTCTGACAGGGATGTGAGCTAGGGGGCTTAGAGGATGGTGTTTTATACGGGGTACTTGATGCATTGGGGGCGTTTGACTTGGGGGTTTTGGCTGGTTTCATTACTGGCTTTATTTGGTATTGTTGGGCAGCATTTGCTTCCATTGCTGCAAAGGGGTATGGGATGGCCTTCTCTGTTGCTATTTGGAGTGTTAGTGCTCTTTTTCTTATATGCAGGGCATAGTGATTTATTGGTAGATTCATGTGAGCCTTTGCAATTGATACATGTAGACTCTGTGTTGTTGCAAGTTGTCAACTCTCTAGGATGGAATGCTTTACAATTACTACACTTTAGAAGAATTTCATTGCATTTGTTTGTTGTGTGTCCCAGTTTGAGACACTTCTGACACTGGATAGGCTTTGGGTTTGTATTCCTTGTGTGGTTTCATTTGCCCAAATAGGAATAACTTTTCTGGGATGTTAATTTTTTCCTTCAATGTAAATAAGAAGGATCTACTTGTTTTTAGGCCATTAGAGTTAGGTTTACCAAGTTGGGTAACATCTTCAACTGGGATTGTGTTTCCAGCCCTATCTGAGAGCCCTTCTTTGAACTCCTGAATAGGTATTTCTGGGGGAACATTACAAACTACCATTCTTGTTGGGGATTGTTTTGGGTTCCATTTAGATGCATTAATTGGGGTATTCAGAAGGGACTTTAGGTTGATTGTTGTGTCTGCTGATTACTGATCTTGGACAACTATTAGCAGAGATCCATCACGGTGAATATTAAGAGAGAACATTGATTTTAGCAATTTGAAAATTGCAACTCTTATTGCAGTAATCTTTTTTATTTCAAAGGGGGTAATAGGAGAAATTTTAAGGTAAATTCCTAAGTTTTGGGAGGGAGGATCTTGAGTAGGGAGAGGGGAAATGCTTTTGATTGGGGAGATTTTTTTTCTTTTTTTAGAGCTTCTAGAAAGGACCTCTTGAAACCCATTATCATCATTTATAGTGACATTGGTCCCTACTCTGATCATTTTCCTATTCTCAGAATTGGAGCTATCATGTGAACTTTGAGATAGTGAGCTTGACCAGCCAGGATGGGTATCAGTTTCACTGGTATTTGGGGTGGGATCTGGAGGGACTTTTTTTGGAGGACTTCTTATCATTGCCTATTGGAAAAAGCTTTAAACTAAAACAAAACTAAAACAAGAAAGGATATTACAAAGATAGCAAACCGTCTTCACTGTACTATGGGGGAAAATTTAGGATCAAAAGAAACACCACAGTATGGCCCTGAGGATGATTTGAGCAGGATTGGTTCGGTACAACTACTGATTAATTGAGATAATAGTTCACCAGAAAATTATTTAGCTTGACTGTAGTGCTTGTTCCCAAGATTGAATTAAAATCTTCTTCTTCTTCTTTTTTAAATATTGCTGGTGTTGTTAGAGGACTAACACCTCTGCTATATTCTCTTAATTTCTTTAGAATTTGCCTATTGCCAATTAGACTTTTGGGGAAGTTTGATGCATTTAGAAAGGTGTATAGATTATTGTTAAATGATAAAAGTCCTTTACGATTTGTAACCATATCGCAAATTAAATCAAGTAGATAATAACTTATTCCCTGAATTATAATTCGTTTTCCAGTGCTATCGATTGGAATTTGCTCGTCACCACAATTTTCCAACATCAGATATGTTGATATTCTTTAACTTTGTTCTCGATAGGTCAATGCCAATAGGCTTCCAATTGATGTCACTATGGAAATCAATTCCTTCTCCTTTGATTGCACTGCTGCAGAATCTTGAGGAGATGTTTCCTGTTTAGCGGGATCTGTGACAGCGACGGCGACGGGTCTCTCACGATAAGGTCTATGTTTGTTCACACAACGCAATGCATCTTGAAGTAAAACTAGTTTTTTATCATCGGCAATATTTTCATCATTAATGAATTTGCTTAGATTGTGCTCAAAGTGTTCCATGGGTGAAACGGCAAGTTCTATTTGGGTCAATTTATAGGGTTTAGCCATTTAGAGAAAACTGTTTACAAGTCCTGCAATTATTGACAGTGAAAGTGTAAAAAATCTACCGCCCGCTTGAATGAGACGTTTTCTTTTAAAATTTTTTTCCTTTGTTTTAGCAAGCCAAGACACGTACAGTACAGTGGCACGATGTTGCTTTGTCTGTTGTCTAACACCTTTTGGAAAGTTTACATTGCCCTCAGTTAAATTTAAACAAAGTTCAGATATTAGATTAATGAAATCATTGTCAACGCAATGTTTAAGTATGGCCTTTCTGAGTGGGGGTTTTGAAGTGCCTAGAACGGAAAATAAATGTCTATTTTCACGCAGTTTCTCCAATATCATGATGGCAACTAATAGCCTTTGGTGCTATTCACTAGAAAATATACAGTAATTTCTTAGTCGAAAATATCTGTGACTACAGGTAGATCTTCTACCTGGGATACACCTTGGGTGTATTCTGATTAAGATCTAGAAAAATGCACCCATGGGGATTTTTGTCGCCTGATTGTACGCTGACAGCAGAAATTTTGGAGCAGTGGGATATATTTGCTTATTGATATTTATTAGAGAACTAGAATCATGAACAACTCGATAGATAATATAGATGGTGCAATTCAAAGCAAGGGTTCTCATACATTTGCTCTGATGAAACAGATTGTGTAGAACTAGGGCTATGGAAGTATGATCATGATGAGAGCGAACGGTAAACAGTTTTAGCATTTCCTGTGAGAACTGTTCAATCAATTCAGCCAAATCATCAATAATCAGCCATGAGTTTGGTTCAATACTATTGAAAACATCAAGTCCCCGTATGAATTGTATTGACATGGACGTGGCAGTGGCAATAGCATTTATTTGATCGTAAGACTCTTGCCAAATACTATAGCAATAGTAAATTTTCTTTGGTTTTTCCAAAAACGTTTTATGGCAATTTTTAATTATTGTAGCTAAAAGTTCGTTTTCCCAGGCATTGACGGGCAACACAGAAACGACCTAAATAATGTTTTAAATTGATACATACTGCTGTTGACAACAGTCATACTACACCGAACTGTAAACCATACTTGTCTAGTGAATAAATAATAATTTTCCCATAGATCTATCAAGTACGTCAACAAGAACAAAAAAAACATATTTTTTTCCTTTATTAACAAAAACAACTTAAAA